>NC_141675.1:13097671-13310171 GCF_028749965.1 Puma concolor | reverse complement strand
AATAAGCATTCTTCCAAAACATCACCATTTCCCTTCCCTTGCTGAATATTCAATTTGTCACTAATATTTGTACATTGAGTTCCACCTTAGTTCTGGTCTTCTTCTACTTCTGCCTAGATTACTTTAGTAGCATTCTAACCAGACTTTTTTTTTAATCTTTTTTTTTTTTTTTTTTTTTTTTAATGTTGGTTTATTTTTGAGAGAGACAGAGCATGAGCAGGGAGGGGCAGAGAGAGAGACACACAGAATCTGAAGCAGGCTCCAGGCTCTGAGCCATCAGCACAGAGCCTGGCGTGGGCCTTGAACTCACAAACCATGAGATCATGACCTGAACCAAAGTCGGATGCTTAACCGGCTAAGCCACCCAGGTGCCTCTAAAGACTCTCTACCTCTAGGTTATGTACTTTTTAATTTATTTTTTTAAGCTTATTTATTTTCGGACAGAGATTGTACATACAAGTGGGGGAGGGGCAGAGAGAAAGGGAGAAAGAGAGAATCCCAAGCACACCTGGCACTGTCAGTGTGGAGCCCGAGGTGGGACTAGAACTCATGAACGATGAGATTGTGACCTGAGCAGAAATGAAGAGTCAGATGTTTAACCATCTGAGCCACCCAGGCGCCCCTAGGTTATATACTTTTTAGATAATCTTATCAACCACTGCCAGACAAATTTTGCTAGTCATCTGCTGGTTCCAGGGTTTTAGCATTTGAGAATCTTCAGAGGTGGCTGCCTGGGTGGCTCATTTGGTTGACCGTATGATCTTGATTTTGTCTTGGGTCATGATGCCAGGGTTGTGGGGTCGAGCCCCACATTGGACTCTGCTCTGCGTGTGGAGCCTGCTTAAGATTTTCTCTCTCTCTCCCCCTCTGTCTCTCTCCCTAACTCGCTTGCTCGCTGTCTCTCAAATAAATAAATAAATAAATAAATAAATAAATAAATAAATACCTTCAGAAGTTCCTACACTCACTATGGTATTGATATCATCTAGATTCACGGTTTAAAATATCTATGCTATTGACTCCCAGTAATTGCATTTCCATATTAAGCCTTTCTCTCAAATTCCACTCTTTTAGATATCACTAGCTATTTGACATCTGCACTTGGGTGCCTATTAGACATTTCAGATATAAAATGTCAAAGCAGAACCCCAGTCTCCCCCTACACACCTGCTGTTTCTGCACCCTTCCCCATTTCCATTGATAGCAGCTACACTCTCCTAGTTGCTTAGACCTAAAACGTTAGAGACAGCTTCATTCATCTCCCCGCCCCCCTCACAATCCACCCCAATCCATTAGGAAATCCTCATGTGCCTAACTTCAAACTGTGTTCGAGAACCTAACTACTTCTCACCCTCTGCACAGGTAAAATTCTGGCATGAGCCAGTATCGTATTTGACCAGGATTGCTATGCCTCCTGGTTTTTCTGTTCCTTGTCCTGCCTTCTTACATCTATTCCCAATAAGGATGACAGAGCTCCTTGAAGACTCTTGAGTCAGATCATGGCCCTCTCCTGCAGAAAGCCACACAGTGGATCCCTGTCTCACTCAGGGTAAAAGCTGGCATCGTTGCAATCTCCTTCACAGGCTGATGTGAAGAGTTCTACATATCACTCTGACCCTTATCTTCTCCTACTTTCCCCTCTCTCACTTCCCTACAGCCACATTAATTAGTTACTTCATTAATGTATTCATTCACTCAACAAATATTTCTAAGCATTTGGTTCTGTGTCAGCCATGTTCTGGGCATTGGGGATACATACATAACAAGATACATGTGGTTCTTGTCTTCGTAAAGCTTGGGTTTAGTAGCTTTTAAAGTGTGGTTATTTTAAGGTGTAATTCTAATCAGTTATACATCTCAGGTTTCTTCTGCAAGATGTTGTGTCTCAAACCCCCTCCCTGTGCCCCAGGCAGGAAAAAAAGAAAAAGAAGAAAGCAAGGAAAAAACAACAGCTATAGCTAGAAAAAAAAACTCTCCAAAAAAAGCCAGAATCTGTTGGGTCCTGTTTGGTCAGCGTCACTCAGCCACCCTAGCTGCAAGGGATGCTGGGAAATGCAAGTTTTTTAGGGGACTTCGTTGCTGCCATGAAAAAAATCAGGTGTTTCCCACACTCCCCACCCTTTGGTCAGTTAAGAAGAAAGCGAGAATGTACACTATATAGATAAATACCAGTTTCTACCATGGCTGCTGTAAAATTACCTGTGGTTTCCACTGATTCTAGGTCCTGCCCACTTCTGAGTATTTTAATCAGAAAAGCATTACTGAACTTACTTGTTTTTATATTAGAATAAGGGCTATTTATTACCATCAGCTCAGGAAATGACCCAGTGTGGCCTTGTAAGACAGAATTAATTTGCAGTGACTCCAGCTGAAAGTTGGCTGCCTTTTAACTTAATAACTTGAGAACTGTCAGTATCCTTTGAAGTTAATGATAGTTGTAAAGTGCAAATAAAAATTTTCCGAAAGGAAATCAAACTCACTAAGACTGGTAAATGAATGCTCTGTCGCTACAACTATTACTGTGTGCGTGAGGGGGTGGGGTGTTAGGGAGTGGGACCGAGTTTAGGATTTCATTGTTATTTTGTCTTGTTTTGTTTTGGCTTTTGGATTATGGAATACCCAACAAGTTTCCCCCTTGGAAATGAAATGTGAAGCATTTAATAGGCTTCTGGTTGGCAGGTCGAGTATTTGAAGCAAAGAGATTCGGTGTGAGCATTTGTGTTGGAAATGCTTAAAATGTGAGTGTCACCTCTAGTGTAAACGTATTTGCACAGCAGGACCTCAGGAGGTAAATGAATTCACAGTTACTTCAGTCTTTCTGTTAGAAGAGGCGATTTTTCTGAATAGGTATATGGATCCCCATTTTAATTAGCTTTTATTTTCTTTAATGAGTAAAGTAACTGGATGAACCAAGCATAAAAGATTTGTCAGTATAGAAATAGCAGCAAACTATTTGTCCAAGTTCTGTTGAAGTAGCAGACGGGTCATTTCAGGGAGTCATCAGGCAACTTATCACGTACGTGTGAAATGCAACCATTTCTAATTTCAGCCCCAGGTTGTTAGCCTCGTGGAAACTCCTACCAAAGCTGGGAAAACTTTCTCCCGCAGGAGCATCCTGGCCTTTCATTTCAACGATGCCACTCAAAGTTTGTTTCAGCAGGAAGCAGCGCTTTTGATTTTTTTTTCATGTTGCTCATTTGTGGGTTTATTTCTACTTAATTTGCTGATCCGAAGAGATGCCAGATTGACATCCCTGGGGACTGCAGTTTCCTGTTGGCTCCTGTGCAAGTGAAGGCTGGGCAAACAGGAGCTCTGTGCTGGCTGGATTTCTTGGTGATTTTATGTTTCCAGAGGCAGAAACTTAAAACCCTCCTGGAACCTCGGTTGATCTCTGCCCACCACCAGCCCCCAAAGACACAACGAAAGTTAATTTCATTAAGGTTGGGTTAGGAGCAATGAAAGGGTTCTTTCTCATTATGCCTTTCTCAAATGTAACCTTTTCAGAAGTCCAATGTTTCCTATAATTCAGCATTTAAAAAATTACCTGGTTTAGGGGCGCCTGGGTGGCTCGGTTGGTTGGGTTTGAGCCCCACATCAGGTTCTGTGCTGAGAGCTCAGAGCCTGGAGCCTGCTTCAGATTCTATGTCTCCCTGTCTCTCTCTGCCCCTCCCCTACTTGCATACTGTCTCTGTCTCTCTGTCTCTCTCTGTCTCTCTCTCTCTCTCTCAAAAATAAATAAATGTTACAGGGCACCCAGGTGGTTCAGTCAGTTGAGCGTTTGACTTCAGCTCAGGTCATGATCTCATGGTTTGCGAGTTCGAGCCCCGGGTCAGGCTCTGTGCTCCTAGCTCAGAGCCTGGAGCCTGCTTACAATTCTGTGTGTCTCCCTCTCTCTCTCTGCCCTGCCCGACTCCCACTCTCTCTCTCTCTGTCTTGGGGATAAACATTAATTGGAAAAAATTTTTTAAATGTTAAAAAAAAATAAAAATTACCTGGTTATAAGAGATAATGTGCTTAGTAAAAATTCTCCTCTTGGAGATTCTGTTCACGAAGGCCTGGGTGATGCCCTGGGTTTTGTACTTCTAACAAAAATGTCAGGTTGTTCTTATCACCAGGCAAGTTAAGGAAGCTCTCCTCCTGTAGAAGTGGGAAGCACGAAGGATCTCAGACTAGCTCAGTATTCTCTTTTTCGTTTCTCGTTTCTTCATTATGGAGCGTTTATTACCGGGATGTATTCATGAAACATTTAGTACACCCATAACAATATGGATGCTACAGCAGACCACTTCTCTCTCCATAAAATGGAAGTAATAGCTTTCACAGCAATAAAAAAACAAAAACAGGGGCACCTGGGTGGCTCAGTCCATTAAGTGTCTGACTCTTGTCGGTCAGGTTGGGATCTCACGGTTTGTGAGTTTGAGCCCTGTATCGAGCTCTGCGCTGACAGCATGGAGACTACTTAGGATTTTCTCTCTCTCTCTCTCTCTCTCTCTCTCTCTCTCTATCTCTCTACCCCTTCTCCCTCTCAAAAACAATATAAAAACTGTATTTATTTATTTTTTCAGTTTAGGTAACCATAAATATTTAAAGACCCCTAAGAAGCCACCGATAGGTAGTTAGGGCTCGTCTTCTTTATGCATTGCCACTAGCAAAACAAAAACACAAAACTAAAATAAAACACAGCTATCCGTCTTTTATTGAATGTTCATACCATTCAGAGGAGTCAGGATTGTGAAAGGATACCCTAAGAGAACTAGGTTTATTTTTCTAGGACATGTAGGTAAAGGGACACATGAATATGCTAAGCAGTTTGGGCATGTTCTTAGAAAGCACCAGAAGATAAAGTCACCACCCTCAACTCCCAGCAGACAAAAGATATCAGAGTCTAAGCATAATTTTAATATGACTGCCAACAAAACGTTTCTGAGTTTCATAGTAGTAGTTTTCTGCCTGTTGTAACTGTCTTGGAAAACTTGCTAAGACAAGATCAGGGGGCCTATGATGCTTCTAGAGTAAGACCGTGTATTAAAATTCAGTCCAACAGTAGATGACGAGTCTATCGCATAGTAGGTGATGGATATATATTTAAAAATCATTAATCTACCAAAACTGTAACTCATAACTTTTGATACTCTGATATTATCCTGAGAATTTCATTTAATCTCCCTGGATCATGTGGCTTACAAGATTTTCTTTTGCAGCTGCAAAATTACCTGATAGTTTATCTGTCATCATCTTCTGGTACCCAGCACATCTCAGAAGCTGTTGATGGGTGTCTCATAGTCACTATTAGAGTATATTTCCCAATTCTTGTCTCATCCTGGATCAACTAAAAGATAGCATCAATCCTTAAATATTCAATTGCCTTTCAAGTGAATGATTTGTAAAGCATTTGAAGTCTGCAAAGATCTGCACAGAAAAGAGACAGGCCAATATTGTCTGTAGTTTCTCCTACTCTAAAATTTCTTCCTAGACATTCCTTGACAAAAAAAAAATGGTAGGAAATGTTTGTAAACGTACTACTGTTTAGACATTACCAAATTAGTTTATGTTGAGCCAAATTAGAGTAGACTCTTTGGTTGTTTGTTCCTCATGTTGCAAATGAATCCAGAGTTTGTTGCTTGCCAGATTTTACTCCAAACTTAGAAATTTTCTTAATATATATCAGTGTAAAAAAAAATCACATTTTTTAATTTGAGAAATTTGAAAACACTTTCAGATTCCTGCCCCAAGGGCTAACTTTCCCTCATTGTCTTTTATTTTGAAGGCTCACAGATATCCTGAAAGTTAATTATTCCATTTGGTCTGTAAAGTAAAGATGCAAAAATGCCACTGTAAGAAACAGTCAAACTAGGGGAAAGAGGACCGAGTGGCATTTGGGGAATGCTTAGATAGTCCACCTCAGCAGAATTTCTAAAAGATTTAACTTATCTGGGCATGAAAGGCTACAGAATTCAATATTATTTATCTACTTTTATAAAAAGTTGGAAGTGACCTTCATATATAAGAGAAAGGAAGTGGTCATGTACAGGAAAGATCATTTGGAGATATTTCTGTAGTAAAAAGTACAGATTCCTAGATTTTATCCCAGACCTATCCAATAAAAATTTCCACGGGGAAGTTTCTGGAAATTGTGTATATATTTTTTATAAATACCCCAGGTGATTCTTATCATTCTGCAAACTTTGGAAACATCTCAGTATTACATCACTAATGTAAGATTTTATTTAACTGTTATAGTCTGCTTCTAAAGAATTTATAATAAGGAAATATTCACCATGAAATACTTAATGACACATAAACAGAATATAAAACTGTATAGACAGTGTTATCAGAAAGCATCACGGAGGAAATAAAAGTATCATTTATAAAAGCTGCCCTTAGAAGTCCTCCTTTCATTTAGGAAAATACTTGGATGTAAGAGGGAAGGCCAAGTGACTGCTTGAGAGGAGGACGAGACTGAGACAAAGCAAAATCGAAAAGATTGCAGGGAAGTGCCTCAGGTATCCCTTTGGGCAAGGACAGGTACATTTAAAAGGAAAAGGAAGGGAGAGTGAGCAAGAGACTAAGGCTGGAGGGCCAGGTGATTATTCAGTGAGGTATTCCAGATGGTGAGGATAAGCAAGACACATAGGCCAGGGATGTCCACTATTAAAAGTTAAACCCTATGCTGTGCAGCACAGCCCTGAACCGCCACGTAATCCCTTCCCATGCCCTAACCTTCAGTGCGCATGCTCCAGAGGACTCAAGAGAAAAGGCACCCGTACGTTCCATGGGCATGCTGATGTGAGCCCAGAGAAGAGAACCTTGGCAAATCAGAATGACGCAGTATAACAGATGCAAACGTGTAGCCATCTGTTATGTGCACAAATACAGGAGTGACACCAGAAATCTAGAGGATCTGGGTAGTCCCATGCAGGTGACACTTTGGCAGCACGCGTGTGTGTGTGTGTGTGTGTGTGTGTACACACGCTATGAGAAAGACCTAAAGAATGAATGGCAGGGGGCGCCTGGGTGGCGCAGTCGGTTAAGCGTCCGACTTCACCCAGGTCACGATCTCGCGATCTGTGAGTTCGAGCCCCGCGTCGGGCTCTGGGCTGATGGCTCAGAGCCTAGAGCCTGTTTCCGATTCTGTGTCTCCCTCTCTCTCTGCCCCTCCCCCGTTCATGCTCTGTCTCTCTCTGTCCCAAAAATAAATAAACGTTGAAAAAAAAAAAAAAAAAAAAGAATGGCAGGAGGCAAAAAAGGTTATCTTGGTATGTTGAGATTAAAAGTGATTTATGTCTTGTTTTGCTGCTTTCCTTCATTGGGCATATATTACCTATAGAACAAAGGGGAAACAATGATTAAACTTTGGAAAAATAAGGATAATTTGCAGGTGTTTGTCAACAAAGAAGTTCTAAATTTGGTAGAAATTAAGCCAAAGCTAATACTCAGTTTAAAATACTACAGTACATGGGGTGCCTGGGTGGCTCAGTTAGTTAAGCGGCTGACTTGGGCTCAGGTCATGATCTCACAAAGACTTGTGAGTTTGTGAGTTCGTGAGTTCGAGCCGGGCGTCGGGCTCTTTGCTGACACCTCAGAGCCTGGACCTGCTTCCGATTCTGTGTCACCCTCTCTCTCTCTGCCCCTCCTCTGCTCGCGCTCACTTTTGTCTCTCTCTCAAAAATAAATAAACATTAATTTTTTTTGTTTGTTTTAAAAATCCTACAGTACCAAGAGCTATGTTATACTACTTAACATTTTAGAAAGCCCTTTATTGGTCAATCGTAATTACAACCAAATCCCTAGGTTCTACACAAAATAATTTACAATGAACTATTGGATCGTGTATAGATTCCATGGGTTCAAAGTTGGGAAAAGCATTTTAATGATTTTATATTCATCTGTACTATTCTTTTTGCTATCAATCATACAGTGACTCATGGCTTCTTTCCTCTTTTAAAGATGACGTTTTCCCTCGTAAAAAAATAATACTTATGAAGCAGTATTGTATTTAGCCCAAAACATACAGTTTCTGTTGTCAGATAAAGTGTGTCTGAAGCCCACTTCTGCCCCTTACTGCTGTGTAACCTTGAGTAAGTTATAGTCTCTCTCTGCAGTATGTTTATCCATCTGTAAATGGGAATAATGATGCTTTCTATTCCACAAGGCTTTGTGAGGATTACACGAGTTAATGCATGTAAAGGGCTTAGCATAATCTGTACCCAATTTTACAAACTACATTAACTATGATTAGTATTTGTTCATAATAGAAACTTCTGGAAAAATAAAAAGCATTAAGAAGGAAATAAATATTATATAAATGTTTACATCAAAGACTAGAGGTACTATCATTTTGGTTACTTTTCATCTTTCTTTGTTTAAACAAAAAATACCAAAGAAGATTCTCTTATACGTATTGCATTATAATCAAATGATTAAACTTTATATAAACTAAATGATTTCTGTTATTACATGTACTTCCAAAGCACCACTTCCAGGGACCACATGCTTTTCCATTTATGAGGAAGCATCATACATCATTTAAATGTTTATTTGTTTATTTTTGAAAGAGAAAGAATGAGCACGAGCTAGGGGAGGGGCAAAGAGAGAGGAGAGAGAATTCTGAGCAGGTTCCACTCTCTGTGCAGAGCCTGACATGGGCCTCAATCCCACAAATTACCTGAGCCAAAATCAGGAGTCAGATGCTTAACCCACTGAGCCACCCAGGCCCCCTGCTTTTTTAATGTTTATTTATTTTTAAGAGAGGGAGAGAGAGAGGGAGGGAGGGACAAATGATACCATATTGTTGCATAGGCTGTTTCCAAATCATTTGTATTTAAAGAAAGCTTCACTGCCTATTCTTATAACTAAATATTTGTGCATATTTATAATTATTCCCTTAGAATCAATGTTTACAATGGGAATTGCTGAACCAAATGGTATATTTTTATTATGTGTTTAATACATGTTTATTATGTATTGCTAAAGTCCTTCCAGAAAGTTTGTGCCAATCATCACTTCTAATAGCAAATGAAATGTTCTCTGTAAACAATAGGTGCATTCTCTTTTTTTGCCAAAAATAACAACAATGGCTTTTAATGCTTTTGCTTATATTTTATTGAGATTGAAAAAATTGGGTATTTTTTCGTGTATATTACATAAGTATTTGAATGTTTTAAAGATTTTTTTTTTTTTTTACTTCTTAAATTGTCACATTCACTGAGGTGACACTTACTGAGTCCCTACTACTTCAGGTAGGCGCATTGCCTGGGGTGAGGAGTATACAGATAAGGAAAGCTAAATTCGATGATATCTAAGCAGGATGAAGGCCACTGAAATTTGCTTTGTTCCTCTGGGGCCCTTGACGATGCACATTAAGCTTTAGAAGACAGGGGATCCCTCCTGTAGCTGTCCTTCTCCCAAGTAAAATGGACTCAAAAAAAGCAAGGAGGTCTGACAAGTCCCACCCAGAGGGAACTGATATTTCTCGAATATTTCAAAGAGCTAAAGAACTCCACTTTCCCTTATTAAAAACCATAAGTGCTTTCATGTGTTGAGTATGCAAACAGTGACAGGCTCACTCTCTTTTACATCTGTGTTTCTCAACCTTCAGTCTTCTTTACATTTGCAATTTTTGCATATCTGCATGCTATTTTCCCTTAAATTGAGCTCCTATGTTTATTTTCTCAAGTTATGTTTCAAACGAAACTTACTATCGTAGTTGGAAAATCACTAATATTTGCCACATATAAATGTAATAAAAACATATGCTTTTAGGTGTGCCACCTAAAAGCATCACATTCCACCCCGCTCCTCCCATCTCCTGCCAGAGACAGGGTATCACATCTGGGGAAGCATCACTCACAACCTAGCTTCCCTAACAGATAAAACACAGTCACTCGGGACAGCAGGACAAGACTGTAGGAACTCTGTAAAAACCTGGGGCTTTTGTGCTTTCTCCTGTTAGTATCTTCCTTCTGATTCTCTTCTGTCTCCTTCCCAGGAGTAACTGGGGAGACAACCATTACAGTAAAGAGGGTGTGTGTGCTTGTCAAGGAGGGGAAGAGAGAAGAGCTTCAGAGGTTCGACTACTGCTCCGAGATGGGGCTCAACATATCTTATTTAACTTCATTGGAACAGTAAAGGGCTAGAGACTCAGAGCATTAAAACAGAACCACACACTTCGCTCTCTGGGTAGTTCAAGGCTGATTTTCCATCAGTAGATCCCAAAGACGGTGATTTCCATTTACCAACACAGATGAAGCCTGTCTGTCCAGGCTTCGTCTGGTAGCATTTTCTTAATTAAATATAATGACAATTTGAATAAACTCTGAAGTCCATTGAACATTTCTCATGTTTTATTATTGAGAAAAAATAGGCACTTTGGTTTCTTTGAACATTTAAAAAGCCCTCACTGTGTCAGCCTCTGTTTGTTATTGTGGGACATGACAGTTATCTGACGAGAACCAGCCAGATTTAATCTGACAGCCACAGTCAGGGAAGAGTGCTACCAATCTAATTATCCAGTAATCTAGTCAGAATGAGAGTAATTCTAGGCCTTTCTCAGGCAGCTAATCACATTTCCTGTGCATTAGCAGCCACACACTGGGAGCTTTTAGGAGCAAGGTTTTTGGTCTGCGTGGGTTTGGGGAGCTTCATGCTGGTGTGATTTCTTTGTTGACCTCCCCCAAAGTGGGTTCTTCAGGGTTCTTTTTCTCCCCCCTTCCTTCCTGCCTTTCCTTTCATTACGAAGATGGTCTAAGTGCAGCTTCAAGTTCTACGTTTGACAAGCTTGTGAACTTCCTTTCGGAATGCAGCAGCAGAAGAAGGGGGTTGAATTCTTGGATCCATTTGCTTCTTTTCTCATGCAGGAATAAATGAAAGAACGCTACACAGTCGGTGGGGTGGGGGGGGGGCATGAAAAAGTTACCTTTCTACAACGAAAGCACTGTTTTTTTGGGAACTATTTTGTGTGTCATTTCTCTATCGTGATAGAGGTTTTAGAGAGAAAAGGCAAAAGAGACAGTTACCTGATATTCAGTCAGTGGTACCGAATGTCAAACTGTAGGCAATATTGATCACACAACCTTTTCATAATCACAATTTTAATAGGAAATACAAAGATTGAAAAAAAGAGGAGAAAAAAGGTACGTCTAACGAACAAGAGAGCATGTGGCCGCATGTTAATTAATACTCTGCCATTTTCTTTCTCTGAAAACCTCCATTTAGGGTAATTTCATATTATTTCTACAAATCAAAATGTTTTTCAAGTTCATTGGTTTCTGACAGGCCCAAATTGAGGCATCTCTGAAAAATCGTTATACCAGGCATTTTTTTTTTCTTCTAGTCCTATGTTTTGGACATTCCTCCAACTTTGCATAATCACTGCTTGGCCAGGTGGAATCCAAATATTTGAATCTAACAGAGGGAAGCTCCAGTCACCAGTAGGTTTATCACCTATCGTAATTTCTCCCAAAGTTTTCTGTGATGAATGGGCTTCCCAAGTAGCCTCTAGCCACCATAACGTAACACATGAGGTGTAACGCCATAAAAAAAAAAAGAGGAAACGTGAGTGCTGTGTTAAATTGTTGCATTGCAATCTCGAACAGGTTTCAACCACCGTTTGCACTCTCTCCGATGAAACTTCCTGTGGACTTTAAAATGTTTTTATCCCTGTGGTTGTGGGAGTTGTACACCCCCTAGGGGCTGTATCGTCGGGGTATGCCTCTCAGCACACAAGGAGACCGCTGCTGCATCGCTGATATCTGTGGGCCTGGGGTCGGAAGTATGTGAGCCTGGAGGCTGGGGTGTCTGGGGTGGGGCCTGCAGACTGATTTCAGAGTCACTGTTGCTTTTCCTAATTATGTTTGTCCCCTCATGTGTTTGATATGAGTTAATCTGAGTAGTTCAATAAGACTATAAATAAACCCTAGTTTTAGACTGTTGCAAGCTGTATAGTTGTTGGACTCTCAAGGACAGATGCAAGTATAGAGTTTCATCTGAAGTGTAATCCGTGGGGCCTTTCTTCCGCGCTTCCGTGAGTTCGAATGTATACTTCCGTCCGGGTGAAGTGTATTCTCTAGATCACTAATTGAAATGTTTACCAAAGAGAAATTGCATCTAAACATGTCAATAGGACATCACCTTATTTAACAACTTTCATCTGAGAACGTGAAAACATTTATGGGAAATTAATGCCACGGCGGCTAATCCCAACAGAAAGGTTGCTTAACCACAGCTCACTTCTTACAGAATCAAGATGAGGAGAAAAAAAAAAAAAAAGAATGATGTTATAGTGATGTCTTGTAATGGTCCCAGCATCTCTTAGTAGATAATTGGCAGAAATAAAAAGAACATCAGTTCTTACGTTTCTCAAGGCTATTTCTCAATGCAAGTTAAAATGATTCAGGAATGCAGGAGATACACAAAGGAGGCTGCATATTAAGAGCTTATCTGAGCAGTGAAACCTCTAGGTATTTGCAAACGTGGCACTCTTTTTTCTGCTTTAAACCCTAGATCTTGAATTACGCAAGCGATTGTGACCTGCAAATCAGTATACACTGTTGATTCTTCTGTTCAAATTAATACCTGCTGAATGAGTTGAGCTTTGTAAAAGTTCAGCTTTGTGTCTTATTCATTCTTTGCCAGGGTTTCTGATGCTGTCCAAGGAATGTCCCAGGACAAAAGGGTCTTTATATAAAGAACAATAATAAATTCCATTATTGCCATATATGAATTATCAGCCTGTCCTCGATCAAGTTCGTTTCTGCACAAAGAGTTCTTTCGACTTTGAACTTTGGTTAAATCACAATGAGACAATGATTCCAAGTGTTGACCCATTGAGGGGATCTTCCATTTTACTGTACCATTTTAATACTATTTATTTCCTATCACCTTTGATTTGGTTTCTCTTTTTAAAAAGTCCACTAATGTAACATGTTTTAGTTTCGAGACAGTCTGCTTCAGGCTTCTGATCATTTTTCTTTCTTACACAATTGAAAATGTCTAAGGGGATATTTGATGTTTTGCAACATGGATGGCATGTCTTCCGTATTGGCATCATTCAGTATCTTTGATAATACTAAGAGTATTGGCAGTTTGGATGAGTTATTATTGGCCATTATCCAAACCTCCCTCTAATCCTAATATAGTGGTTTAAATGTATACTGTCTGTTTACACGATCCTTTGTCATGGCCTAAAATTTGGATATTCTTGCAAAGTCCTACATTAGCTCTGACCTATTTCTGCAGTCTTGTTGGGCATGCATTGGAATTTTATAAAAGTATTTGATGTTTCCTTAAATCTGTGCTGCCCAGTAGAGGAACCATTTGCCACATGTACCTGTTTAAACTGAAACCTAAATTAACTCATTAGCAAAATTAAAAATTCAGTTTCTTAGTTGCACAAATAACATTTCAAGTGCTCGATAGCTACATGTAAATAGTGGCTTCCAGATTGGAGAGTGCAGGTATAGAATATTTCTGTCACTTCAGGATAGTGCTTCCTTGAATACTTGATAAACTGGCAAAGGAGAGTATCTACATTGACTCAGAGGCAGAGAGCGATCATGGCCATACAGTCCCAGGCTCAATACCAGAAACAGCAAAGTCAATAAAAGTGGCTGAGACTCTCAGAAGGTACACACTTGTAATTGCCCCCATCATGAATTCTTATTGCAATTAAGTGAAATCATTGAAATGTTCGTTGTATTAAATTCTTTAAAAGGAACAGGGCAAACAGCCACTTGAAAGTTCTTTTTATTTCACAGCTCTTAACATGTCACCTAATGACTCTTACAAATGTGTGCACTTCTAACTACTGGTTAAAGTTTCTTAGCAATTATTCGGTTTTCCTTTCATATGAAGCCATGTCTACACCATACCAGGTAAGAGCTCATTATTCCCCCTCCTTTTCCCTTCCTGTGATTACAGCTTTCTCTTCCCTTCTTTTCTCTTCCTTTCCCTTCCCTTTCCTTTCTCTTTCCATGTTCCTGCAATTCTGTCTTAATGATATTGTCCAAGGGAGGGAAGGGAGGAGAGTTAAATGCATTTTTTAAGTTTAAGTGCCTTTTGAAAAAAAAAACTTTTTTAATATTTATTTATTTTTGAGGGAGAGAGAGACAGAGCATGAGCGGGGAAGGGGCAGAGAGAGAGAGAGAGAGAGAGAGACCCAGAATCTGAAGCAGGCTCCAGGCTCAGAGTTGTCAGCCCAGAGCCCAACAGGGGAGCTCGAACTCACAAGCTGTGAGATCATGACCTGAGCCAAAGTCAGACGTTCAACCAACTGTGCCCCCCAGGTGCCCCTAAATGTGCCTTTTAAATTACATATTCTGTTTTTGGAATCTCCCACTTGGTTAGGGTTAAGTGGAAGACACTTTGGGGCAGGTCAGCTATCTCTCGCACTTCTTTTCCTCCTTGTGAATGTGTGTATGTACATGTGTAGGATTTGGGGCGGGGGGGAAGGAGTGCAAATATCAGGTTCTGAAGCATCCTTCCTCTCTTTTCTATCAATTTCTGGAACCTGAATGTCCATGAGGCTGTGGTGGCCCTTGCCAAGAAGTGTTCTAGCTCTCAGTGTTCTCTTCGAAAGCTGGGACTCATCAAACTCCAAAAGAACACTTGTCTAAGGTTCAAAGTTTTCCTATGAGACAATCACAAGGAGGAAGACTGAATGTTCCATTCTCAGGTTTCTAAATGGGGGGGGGGGGGAGCTTCAGAATAACCAAATGTGTTGGAATAATTTAGTGTGGAAACAAATGCAGGAAACTCACTAGTGTCTTTAAAAGTGTAGAATTTTCAAGAACTTGGGGTCATTAGGTGCATATTTGACTCCTCTCCAGCTGTGTATTCAGAGCAGGAGGTGACCTGTTTCAAAAACATGCTTTGACAAACCTGAAATGTAAGATTTGGCAATTTCATAGCACTCTGATATATAGGTAAGTAATTTTTTTAAACTGAACTATTGCCATAATTTTTCAACAATTATCCAGTCTCTTAAAATATATGTTATTAGATATATTTCTTAAATCCTCAAATCTCTTGTGAATGTCCTGCTGCTTACATTTCCTGTCTTGTCTGCTACCTTTCTCCACAAACACTGTACATGTTAGCAATGTTTAACCTACCGCACTTCCCAGAGCGAGCCGTGCACGTGCTTTCTCTATAACCAGAATGCACTCCCATCCATCAACTGTTTTGAAAACTTGGACTCATCATTCAACTTTGCCCACTTGTTCCATTTGCAGTGAAGTTCTGCCACCCCCATATTGGCTATCTACCACTACATAGCAAATTCCCCCAATACTTAGTAGCTTAAAATAACCTTTGTTATCTCACAGTCTTGTTAAGTCTGGAATCCGGGAGTGGCTAAGGTTCTTGAAGCTTTTAAAATACCTTGCAATAAGAGAAAGCAGTTCTGTAGCATTCCTAGCTTTTCCCTAAGCATCTCAAGATGTCTGGGTTTTTCTTTGTTTGTTTTTGTTTTGTTTTGTTTTGTTTTGTTTTTTTTCTTGTAAGAAAGCTTACTCCTAGTCACTTCAATATATTAACATGCTTGGAAGAATCTCAGAAAAACCAACAAGGCTTCCATGTTACCCATACATCCTTCTCTGATTTTTCAATTGCATATGAGACTAATTCATGTCACTGAAACACCCAGTACAGAAGAGGTGTCTCATTCTTCCCAACTTTAGGGAAATCTCCTAGGAAACAATGCAACTTCACCCCCTGTTGTGAGATATAGAAGGTGCTTCTGAAACAGAAGCTAGTCATTTTTTAAACTTTATTTGTAATCAATTAATTGTTATCAATTCAAGTATAATTAACATCGCAGTCTGAAATGTTTATGAAACTGGAGGGGTGGAAAGGGCACATTGTCATTCATGATAGAAGGATGAGTCCACGCACCGTATTTTCTTCCACCAAAAAGCGATTTTTGACTACCTTTTTGTGTGTATTCAGATACTCCTAAAAGATAAATTTGAGTGTGTCAGTCAAGATCCAACGTGGAAATCCTCGGAGCGGTCTGTCACCAAACCTATGATTTTGCCCCGTGGATGCCACGGACTCCACCTTGAACTCTAGCACTGTCGTCAAGGTGGTAGACCAGCACTCCTGTTCAGAAAGGCCACTCCCTTTGGCCACTCCCGTCAGAGTGGATTTGTGGTCGGCAAGACAGTCATGTAAGCTTTGCACGGATTAGTCAGAGGAGAGTGGTTTACCTTGTATTTAGGTTAGCCTCCTTACATGCATTCTATTTGATTTTATTTTGAAGGCATTGTCTGAAAGTTAAAAAGGACCAACGGTTTTCTCATTTTGCTAACAGGAAAGCAAACACCCAGAAAAGTTAGTGTATTTGAACTTTTCTAGAAGAAGTCTAGTCAATATTTGCAACCCCAGTACGTCAACCACACCCTTGCCTTTTCTGCTTGAAATGAGAGTTCCATTATGGCAGACAAAGTGTCAATTATATGTAGTGTTTGATAAGGTGTTTTCCCAGTGGACAAATGAATCGAATTAGACAAGGCAACTTGATTACTGGGTAAGAAACTGCTTAAGTTCTTAGAAGGCAGCACGAAAGTTGCCTTTCAGATATGTTCCCTAGAAGTGTCCATTTTATTAAATCTATATTCTTGTGAGATTTTCTAATCCTTCACTAAATCTAGTGGTCTTAACTGCATTTCAGATATTTATTAAACATCATGTTGTGTTTAGGAATGATAGTTTATTCACCAGGGTATAAACACAATTTATTTTACAGAACCTGAAATCTTGATGTGGTTCTGCACGCCAGGATAAATCCCACTACCTTGTTGTTGATTTCTTTTGATACTGCCTTTTAAAAACCCAAATCAATTTATTACAGTATCAAACCAATAGGCTCCCAACCTGTCACATGAAAGTCTACAAAACTCACTTCATAACAAGCTCTTTGGCACAGAAACAAATGCTTCCCCTGCCTCAGAGACTACTGATTTGAGGGAACAAAAAATCAGACTAGGACTCTTGCATAGGCCTCCAACTAGCTTGAGAAGACTGATACGTGAAAGACACAATGGGTGTGCTACTTACATATCATGAGTGTCTACTTTTCATGATTAAAAAATCGGGGAAAACTGAAAACATACTCAACACAGTTACCAAAGAAAACAGTTTGCTTTATTGTGGAGTGGGAACTAGAGGTGTTGAAGGTGATTGTTATTCTTTAAACAAGGTGGAAAGGTAGGTTTTGGCACAACTGAAGAAAGCTTTCCAAAATCACGTGTCATGATAACTGTAAAGTTGAAGTTTCACCTATGATGTACACGTGAAACATCAGAAATTAAGCAGAAAATTCACTTTGATTTGGATTAGCTTTCAAAATTAATAAAACACACATATACAAGTGCACATATACAAACATTGATACAAATTTTGATTGAAAGTTGGTTAGTTTTTGACCACTGTCAGTCCTAAAATGGCAATCTTCTGAATAATCCTAAATAAGGACCTTTTTCACCCAGTCCTACAGTGATGTAATCCCTATTGACTACTTAGCTTCTCCCTTTCAAAGAAAAGAGCTGAATGATTATAGCAATGACAGGTGGAGTTGTTGGTAGCTTAGTAAAATCTCATTCAACTCAAGCCTAGATACGAGTTACCATGTCTCATATCATGATTTTGAATACGTTCTAAGAATAAGCACTATAATTTCACTTAGAGTACTTATTTAGGATTTTTCAAAAGTAGATGATAATTTTTGATCTCTTTTTTAAGTCAACTTAAAAACTTACTCTAGCATACTCTTGCCCAACCATACACAAATAAGAAATTACATTCTCTTCTTTTAGTTTGGATCATCACTGGCCATAAAATTCTGGAGACAGTAGAAAATCTCCCTTTTTTTTGATGACAGTGGTCAGAAGATGCCAGATCTTTGATCCCAAACAGTTGCAAAGTGTAGAAATTGCAAGTGTTTCCAAATTCCAACATCTTCCTAAAACATCCGAAACACATGAAGACAAATGCTGTCTTAACTTCCTCAGCAGCAATGCCATCGTATCTGGCTTTTATAAATACATATTCCTGTGTTAGTAAAAAAGTTCTACCAAACTCTAAATTTTCCACAACGTCATATCCTTGTAGGGAGTTGGGAGAGGGAATAAAGAGAAAGACAAAAACCCACATAAATGGCAATTATTTAAGATATCACCAGGATGGTCATCAAAATATATGGTGACCAAAATATATGGTCATCAAAATATATGGAATTCAGATAAACAGAGGATTAGATAAGAAAACCAACGAAAATTTAAATTTCTGTGCCTACTTCAGCCATTTAATATTTAATCACAAATCAGTGGTTTTAGGTTCCCCTACTAGAGACCTTACAATTTACATGCTTGAAATGTGTGTAAAAAAGAGTTTCCTAAGAGGCTGTGGCAGAATTTTATTACTCATATAGGTAGAATAAGAGACAAAATAATTTCGCAAAGAAAGTTCTTTGGGGATGTTGTCTAGATCAACTGATGAAAAAAAACAAGTGGTTCATGGTGTTTGAATAGGCAAGATATTTGGAATTTTGTTTCTTAAATATCTCTCGGGTCTGTTTTAAGACAGAAGCCCTCTGAAATTCAGAGATTCCCAGGGAACAAACCACATGTTCTCTTGTGAATTTGTGAACTCTAAGGAAATGCAGACTTCACGGTATTAATTTTCTCCTCTTGAGGCCGACCTCTAAATTGCAAAGCCTATTGTCTTTGGACCAAACATACATGAAGGTTAGAAGAGAGAATTTGTAGAAGCAAGGAAACAGATAGCAGTAGGATTTAGGTAGGTGGACACGTGGACCGGAAATCAACTTCTAAATTCAAATTCCATATGAAGGGGTAGATTGAGAAGATATAAAATATTTGGAGATATTGGTTGGGAAAGATTTATTAGTTGGAAAAAGAAGAAGAAAAGTGCTCACGAGGAATAACTTGTTACGGTTTGCTTAGAAATCTTTGTGATAGTGGCATTATGGCAAAGATTTCGATCCATATAAACCTAGTGTTCAATTCCAGATGTGTTGCTCATTACCTATATTCTAAGTGGTATGTCCTCCTTTGAAAAAAGGGGATAAGCGCATGCATGTTGCATGGTTATTTTGAGGGCTACAGGTATTGAATAGCAATTTTTTTTTTTAATTTTATATAGGGAGAGAGCATGTGACAGAAGGAGAGGAGCAGAGGGAGAGACAGGGAAAGAATCGTAAGCAGGCTCCATGCTCAGTGTGGAGTCCAATGTGGGGCTCCATCCCAGGACCCTGGGATCATGACCTGAGATGAGTGAGAATGTATATTTGTGGGTTTCTAGGTGGTCATTGTACACAGACCTTAATTAACATAATCATCTCTCGCAGGCATAACACTTTCATTGTGGTATTGGCCCCATGTCAGTTACGGGTACATTTTTTCACCAATAAGCACTGCAGCTACTCCTTAAACCACCGATAGCAAACACCACAGTATATCTCTTGTAATCATCCAGTCACGTTCTGCTTTTCATGACTTGGCCCCAGTCAAGTTTCTTGACCCCAATACCATGCTTGGGAACATCTAATGTTTTCCACAGAACAACAGTTGTTTAGCCCTCAACTCCAAGGTTGGCTTGGTCAAGCCACAATTTTAGGGTCTTCATAAAACTTGTTATAACTCACTCATTCAGCACATGTTTACTCTTCTGAGCTCACGAATTTGTGAGGTTGTGTTGTCTCGCCTCCCTTCTGAGTGGCCTTCCTCCCTGCATTGCATCCCTGCGAGACGGGAGATTGGCAGTGGGTCATTTTGCGGGTGCCACTTAGCTAGTGGCTCTGCCCCACCCCTCTTTTTAACAGCTGCCGTTGTAGACACAATACTGAAAAGAAAGTATAAGAAAGATGGACAGGAAAGACACTGTGTATAATCCCAATCCTGATTCTTTTAAACCCATTGTTTTCGTGATAAAACTAGGAGGTAGCAAGGGAGGAATTTGGTGATGGAAGAATCTAGATTTCTAACTCTTCAGTGATGTATAGGAAATATAGAGCCACAGGCTCATATACCTTCAGGGTCACCAGAGATTATTGGCAACAGGTTGTCATGTGGACACTGTAGCAAATTAGAGAGTGTAACCTGGAGGGTAGGGGGACACCACTACTTAGGTGAAGATGTAAGCTCTTCTGAGCTGTGGGGACATGGGCTATGTGTGACCACATACGATTTTCTAAGAGAAGCTGAAATAAGCAGATTGGTGTGTGTGTGTGTGTGTGTGTGTGTGTGTGTGTGTGTGTGTGTGACATGTAAACATTAGCAGCTATTTTTTAAGGTAGTACTGGCCAAAACCTGGCCTCATAGACCATGTGGCCTCAGAAGATTAGGGTGCTGCCTCTAGATGCATATACTTTTCTTCATGTGGCAATTAAACCACAGCCCTCTTGTTCTATTCCATAGCCTTTTCCTCACACTCTTTCTTCCTCAGTGTCTTCATCTGTGAAATAGGGATAAGAGCATTTGTTATTCTGCCTCTGAAAGATCAAGGATCGTGGCGCATGTGAAGATTAATGAGGTCATTTGGTTAAGTGCCTCTTGCTGGGTGGAAGAAGGATGGCTGATGAATACTAATAGCACTTGAGTCATGTGAGCTTTCATGGAAAGAGAGTTGGACCATTTAGCTCCCCGTCTGCAGGGAGTTAGAAAGAGGGAACCAGGGAGGGAGAAGTTGAAAGTATTTCTTCATGACTGTCTCCTGTGGTGAACTGTGAAGGGGCGTTGGGAATGCTGAGACTTTGTCTGCATGATACTATAGACTCAGTATGCAACGTAACTTGAAAGAGAGCAAACCCCTCACTGTGCAAGTTTGTGAATTTTTATCTTTTGGAGAAGGGTGAGCAGGTGTGGATGGGAAATAGCAGGTGAGCTGAAGGCTGTGGCTCACAACCCACTTTTATACTCTAATCCAATTGTCTTTTTACCACTGGACTCTCACACACCTAGTATGTTAGGGTAGACTAACCACTGAAACATACCCAACATTATTATATTAACCCAATAGCAGTGCATTTCTTTCTCACATACTTGGTTGGTGAGTGGCATTTCACATAATAATTCAGAAAACCAGGCCTCTTCCATGCTATGGCTCCCTCACCCTCTGGGCCTCCCCATTAGCTGGTAAATGGGCTAAGAATGTAGTGAATTACATTTGGAAGATCACTGGGAGCCAAGCCTGGAAGTAACACATACCATTTTGGCTCCCAATCCCTTGGCTAGACCACAGTCACGCTGCCACACAAGAGCGGCTGGGAAATGTAGTCAAGTCTGCTGCACGAAGAGAAAGTCATTTTGATCAGCCAGTAGTCACTGCCAAGCCTGACATTTGTCCTTTCATTTTATCATCTGCTACGTATATGGTTGATTTCTTTAACACAAAACGCTGAAGATAATGTGATTCCCTTTCATTCTGTTGCATCTCTGCAGCTAGCATGTTAGCTTCTTGGTTTTCTGGCAAACATTTTGTACGCTGTTTTGAAGGTTTTGTTTTGTTTGGTCTTTCTGTTCCTTCCGTATACTAAATACATCATTCTCCATGTTACTGCTTTGAAGGGGGATTTTTTTTCTCCATTGAGTGTTGAGAGTGTTTAAGTTTGAATACCTCTGTTGTCAGTAAGAACTGACAGTGACTATGATTTCCTTAGCTATGGCTTCTGTGGTGGAAGTTTTTGATGCCTGAGTAGAAATCCAAAAATACGTTTATTTTTAATTTTTTTTTTATTCTGAAACTGTCATGGGGGGGGGGTGGGTTGTCTCTGGAGTGATGTAAAAATAAAATGATTAAGTATTGTGAAATTATACAGTGACTTTGATTAGTGTAGGCAGTCAATACTAATCAATGCACACAAAACAATACAAATGATCTTCCTCTTTTAGCACAACATTTTATAAGGTGTGACTGTTAATGGTTGATAAATGATAATGGAAAAGATGCATGCATATCCACCCAAGCAGGTGCTTGTCACGGGGATTGGCAATCTATGCAAAGCATAGGCTTAATTAACCTTTGACAGAGCTTCTGTTCAAAAATCCATGAAAATGGAGAGCTTCAAGATACTAAAATGTAAATAAGTGACAAAAAATACCCTATGGTAATTATCTATCTACATGCAATAGAGTGTAATGGCTAAGAGTTCTGTAGACAGACTGCCCAGACTTAAATCCTAGGCACACCAACTCTTGTCTGTGACTCACAGCAAGTAAATTCTGAAACTCCATTTCCTCTTCTGTAAAAAGAAGACAGTAACAGAAGTAGAACTCATGATGTTATGAGGATCGATAAGATGATGCTTGGGAAGAGTTTATGACAATCCATGGCAAGTCCAAAGCACTTGATAAGCCACAGAGAAGACAGGCATCTTCTTACAGAGAAAAATGGTTTACAACAATGCTTAAAATGCTATGATAATAGCAGTCTCCTGAATACCATGTTAGCATGGAGATTCTGGTCCTTTAGGTCTGTCATGGAGCCTGAGAGTGTGCATTTCTTTTTTTAATTTTTTTTTTTCAACGTTTATTTATTTTTCGGACAGAGAGAGACAGAGCATGAACGGGGGAGGAGCAGAGAGAGAGGGAGACACAGAATCGGAAACAGGCTCCAGGCTCTGAGCCATCGCCCAGAGCCTGACGCGGGGCTCGAACTCAGGGACTGCGAGATCATGACCTGGCTGAAGTCGGACGCTTAACCGACTGCGCCACCCAGGCGCCCCGAGAGTGTGCATTTCTTAAAGTTTCTAGACTATATTGGTTTTGCTGGTCCATGGAACACATTTTGAATATAAAGGAGCTAAGCTTTATAGTTGTATACTTATCTAAGCCTGGATTATCAGTTGTTTATAAATATGGTCATTTGATTCATGGCAGGTGATGAGAAAGAGCTCCTCATAATGCAAAATATCTGACAAGCTTCCATAAGTGACGATGAGCCAAGACATGATATTGACCCAGATGTGTAAAGAACAAAAGAAGTGATCCAAAATTTCATTCGTGTCATATTTTGTGTCCTGTGCCGTTGTTCTTTGTGTCCTAGGCTGGTGTGCCTAGAATTCAAATCGGGGTTGTCTGTTCATAGAGCTCTTAGCCACTACACTCTACTGCCTATGGAAAGAAATTTATTACAGAATATTTTTTGTCCCTTATTTATGTTTTACTATCTTGAAACTTTCCATTTGTGTGCATTTTTAAATAGGACCTTTGTCAAAGGCTAATTAGGTCTATGATTGGGTATGGGCCAGGAATGTGGTCTTAAGGGCCAATGATACAAGATTGATATGCTTCAATATTAATGAGACTTTTTGATATTCTGCTTTATTTGCTGTTTTTGTTTTGTTTTGTTTTCTTGTTTTTAACATGATGTCTTTGAGCCATGTCTTTGTCTGCCATGATTGTTCTGGCATTATTATTTCTTTACTATGCTGAAGAAAAAAGTAGAAATTGAAATGGAAGACAGTAACTGGCTTTTAAGTTGTCTAGCCTTTTTTGGCTAATGTTTCTGGTAAAGCTTGTTTCATCTCTTTTTCAGAGCAGTGTCTGGGGATTCCTTCCAGATTACTTAATTTAGGTCACTACTGTTTCCATTAGTAGCATCCATATTTTCTCCTGAATTGTCCACATAGCAACGTATTGTCCAGTTTAATGTATGTCATTGTGAAAAAATTGTCATTTTTTTAAGTTTATTTATTTATTTATTTATTTTGAAAGAGACAGAGACAGCATGAGCGGGGGAAGGGGAGAGAGAGAGGGAGAGACCGAGAATCCCAAGCAGGCTCTGCACTGTCAGCACAGAGTCCTATGCGGGGCTCAAACTCACAAACCGTGAGGTCATGACCTGAGCTCATCCAGAGTCAGACGCTTAACCAACTGATCTACCCAGGAGCCGAGAGAGAGAGAGAGAGAGAGAGAGAGAGGGAGAATGAGAGAGAGAGAATGAGAGAATCTTAAGCAGGCTCCACACTCAGTGAAGAACCCAGCATGGGGCTCAATCCCATGACCCTGGGATCATGACCTGAGGTGAAATCAAGTGTCAAATGCTCAACTGACAGAGGCACCCAGGCACCCCAGGAATCATGACACTTTTAGAATTGAAAGCATTGAGGGGCGCCTGGGTGGCGCAGTCGGTTAAGCGTCCGACTTCAGCCAGGTCACGATCTCGCGCTCCGTGAGTTCGAGCCCCGCGTCAGGCTCTGGGCTGATGGCTCAGAGCCTGGAGCCTGTTTCCAATTCTGTGTCTTCCTCTCTCTCTGCCCCTCCCCCGTTCATGCTCTGTCTCTCTCTGTCCCAAAAATAAATAAAAACGTTGAAAAAAAAATTTTTAGAATTGAAAGCATTGAAGGAGCGTATTTATGCAATTTGCCATCTCCTAGTGTATTCAACAAAAGTGCCAATTTATATTACCTATTTCTAAGCACTGTAAAGAAGGGAATGTGAAAATTAACTGACAATAAATAAAAAGGGTTTTTTTTTCTAGAAAAATGGGCAGTGCCTTATATGTGTTAACCAGCCCATTTCCAATGTATATGGTAGAGGAAACCCAGATTCCTGTGGTAAAAAAAAAAAAAAAAAAAAAAAAAAAAAAATCTGACTGTGAAAAACAAGCAAGCATTCGTAAAGTGACCAAAAGTTAATAATGGAGCCAAGCTGTCAATGCAAACTGCAGACACACAAAATTCCAGCACTACAGGGAAATAAGGATCAGAAGTGGATGCTTCGCACCTCAAGGTACAATACTAATTGTTTGATGGATCTGCCTATCTCCAAACAAGTGTAATCTTTGATTTCTACCCTTGTGATTCTTCTCACTCCTTTAACTGCCCCTCTAGAGGTTTCTTCTCCATGGGAACTCAAGTATAAAAGACAGAAATAAAAGGGAGTGATCCACCAATAGGTTGATCATAGAAAGCTTGTGCTGGACTATCTTTAAATTTTATTTATTAATATAAATGATATAAAACATCTGGCCCTTCCAAGAATATCTTTAGCTGTGAATATAAATCTGAGCTGGTTTTGATAAATGTCTGGGATTTTTGTTGGCATAAGTTTGTTATCTACCAAGATGGAAGACAGAGAAGTCCTTGGAGGCAGAGGTTCCTGCCTGATGGATCGTTTTTTGGAGACAAAAGCTGTGCCTCATTTTCTTTAACTGCCTTGGTCATACAATGCCTCTCATAGAGTAGGTACTCAAAAAACGTGTGTTGAATTAATGTTGTCTCTCCTTGTGACTTACAATGTAATAAACAAAGAACGAATTAGGATTTTAAATCACCCCCATGAACATTCATGAACATTTCAAGAGAGAGAGATTTAATTCTGTCATATCCTATGAAATACACGAATGGCCAAAAACTCCTAAAATTCCTTAGTAGCCAATGTTAACATATCTAACAATTGTAAGTAGTAGTAGTAAACATTATCAGTAATACCATTTCAGAGTACACGAAGAAAGAATAATTTTCTATGGTTTTGGTTATCAAAGTAGCAAGAATACACAATTGTGGCCTTTAATGAAGTTTTTTTTTCTGACTCTCCTAATAATTTGATAACATTCTGCCAAAAGGGACAAAAAAGTCTTTCAGGAGGCTAGAATAACACAATATATACAACAGCACTGAGGAGTCAGTTAATGAGCTAAAGACTGGATAGTCACCAGGGGCAGTTTTTGGAGATAAAATCTCCAATAGCCTCAGGAGATCTCTACTGATCTAACAACTCCTGTGATTAGGCTGACCACACCGTGGCATCAGTGGGAAGCTCCTCAGAATCTATTATGATCTGTGATATCCATAGGTTCTTTCTTTTTTTAAAACAATCATATTTAAGATAAAGAGATTGATAAAGTTTTGGTTGGCTCATATGCTCCTTGGAAGCAAGTCTTGTTGGTTTATGGCTATGTTCCCAGTGCCACTTCTTCAGTATCTGGAGGAGCAGGAGCTCCATAAATATTTTGGATGAATGAATGGATTAATTACTCAACTGGATGATTTCTGTGGAGTCAGTTTCCAAATTTTTATAAAAATTTTAAAGTAAAATCTGTGAAAAGTTTTCTACTAAATACTGCAGTTGGGTTGACCTATAAGTAAGTATGAGCCCTCTTGAAAATGGTGAAATTATCTAGTACTCTGACCATGAATTTTACTAATTTTAAGACCGGAAGAGAATGATATCTCTTATTTCCATCCAGAAATATGATATTTGAGGGAATTGGATGCCAAGTATATTTGTTCATCAAGGTTACTCTTAGCCTGCATGTACTTCTATGACTTGTCATTGTTTTTCAAAGTTAAGACAATGGTTCTTTTTAAATACGTTAGCCCAATGAAAGTGGAATGATAAAGCATTACTCAGGGGCATGGAATTGAATCTAGAAAATCTCACTTAACCAAGCATCAACTTGATAATAGACTCAGATCAGAAGAAAATAGTTTGTTTCTTTGGAGCCATAGATGTTAGAAGATACTTAAATACTTTGAAGCCCAGTTGTACATGTGGATTGAAGCATCGTTTAGAACACGTTTAGGTTAATGTTATTTCTGAACACCAAACAGGAAAGAGTTCATACACGCCACCTTTACAATCATTGTGGATTTCTGCACAATGCACAAATCCATTGGGGGGAGAAAAAAAGAAGAAAAGGAATGAAGGTGCTTATTTGAGCTGTCTAGAGGAAAAAGAAAGGAATAGTATTTAAAGCCCACCTGTGAGTAGGAAGAGTAGAAGTAATGGTGCAGAATAATGCTTTGTGGAAGTGACCTGTCTATAGGTAATACAAGCTAAAGAAATGCTTACAATAACTAGTGAAGACCCTAGTAGCCAGAATAAGACATTTCTAGTCTGTTAGAAACCAGCTCTTACCAGATTTCTGGTAGGATAAATAACAGGAGCTAAATATCTAGCTAATCTGTGTATGAAAGGATTGGTGGATCAAACCTTTTCTTTCCTATTTTATTGGTATTTTATTAACACAATGCCACTGGAGAACAAATAAATTCTACATCACCCCAGAAGACAATAGAACCCATTATATATCAATGACTTGTCATAATTGAGTTGTCATTTTTTTTCTTTGTAAGACATTAATATATTTTAAAAGTAAAATAGTTTACACATTTTAGCCTTAGTTAGATTTAATGATCCTAACATTTTACACGAAAGAAATATTTCAACAATTTAGGATTCTTTTTCCTCCTCTCCTCCCCAATTTCTGTCCCTCCCAGGTTAAAATAGTCAGTTTGTCAGGAATGATATCCTGAACGTAAACATTCTGATAGTAGCCTCTTCTTTGCAAACAGAACTGATGGCAGTATAAACAGTTGATCTAAATAAGTAAGCACTAAGTTCTCTGTTCTTCTTTGTGGTTTTATGACTTACTCATAACCCATTTCATTTTGAGAACAACTTGTTGGTCATCAGTTAAAAGCAGTTTGATCTTTTTCATTTCAAATGTTTTAAATGCTCAAAAAAGAAAAAAAAAGTATTAATTATTCACTCATATCTGGTACTGTGGTAGGGATTCTATATGAAAGTTTCCAACTGTGCAGTACAGATAAAGTTTCTAATCTTAATTAAATACCAGTGCTATTATCTGAAAGTACCAGTTCATATCTAATGTTTAATAAGATTCCCTTCAATGGCTCCACATCTCACTCAGAGTAGGAGGCAGACTTTAGAATAATCAACAAGGCCTTAGAATATTTATTGCTGGTCTATAGTTAACCCTCTTCTCATCTCTCCTACCCTTTTCCCTGCATACTCTGTTACACTCATTCTGAATTCTCTGCTGTTTTGGGAGCTCCACAGGCATACTCGTGTATCAGAGCACAGGCACATGGCATTTCCTCTTCCTGGACCAGTAATTCTCCCAAATTTTCATTTGCCTCCTTATCTCTTTAAAGTGTTAGTTCAAATGTCACCTTCTCAAAAGGAGTTTCCTGAATGCCCTATTGAAAATTATATCACCTCTATTCCAGTACTTCCTATCCTCACCTTGTCTTTGTTGTGTTAGATCTCCATGTTATTTTTCCTCATAGTGCTTACAATATATTAAATAATTCAATTTTTTAATTGTTTATTTCTACTCGTTAGAATGAAACTTCACCGAGGGAAGGGATCTTTGTGATTGTCACCACTATAAGCCCAGGGCACAGAACCACCCCTGGCACCTAGTGGGTATTCAATATGTGTTTGATGAGTGAATAAATGCATACTTACCGCATTTTGTATTTTCACAGGTCTCTTGAACATTTTCACTATGTCAGTAGAAATGTGTGTTTTGGGGTTCTAGAATCTGGCATGGCAAATAGGGAATAGAGGAAAGGTTGACTCCTTTTTATACTTGAATGAAAATGAATGGCACACAATTGAGAATGATTATGTAAAGTCAGTTCTATCTTTTAATCATTCTCCCTATTAGTTGAATATTAATATAATTGAACATATGTCATTTGCCTCGCTGACATTATTCCATAACTTTTTTTTTTACTAATAACTATATAAGGCTGCCAAGAGAACATTTTTCATTCAAGTTGCTTACTTCGTATAGAAATAGTTTTAATATTTAGCATCATTGTACAAGTAGGAATTAGACCATCATAAATATTAATTATTAGCCCTCAAAACATTTTTTAGCTTTGCAGTTCAATCATTTACCTAAGCCCTACTGATCTGTTCAATTTAATGATCTACTAAGATCAGGGATTATCCTGCTAGTGCTGAACAGGGCAAATAAGAATGCAAAAAAGTTTTACAGCCCTATCTTGTACTCAGTAAGCCAGTTGTTGAAATTATCTGGATGTGTAAATTAATATTTAGCCAAATATTTTTTCCACCTCAACAACACTTGGATAATAATGTGCTTGTTCCCTCTCTCCCAAAGAAATTGGAAAGATAACAGGTGGAAAATATTGGTGATGAATGAATGAGGTCTGGCTTTCTGTATGTGATGGAATATACTTTTGAAAACTAAAGCTCTCTACCTACTATCAGGCTGACACTGACCTAGGTTGGAAAATACCTATTTTTCTTTGGTAAGAATCCATCATTTGGTCATATTTAACTTGCAGAGATTTTATAATCTATCCCATAAGTTTTGAACACAGGGACCCTAGACCAACAGCATCAGTATTTTTTGTGAACTTGTTTGAAATGTAAATTCTTGGCCCCATCTCAGACTTCTGAATTAAGGTGACTCTGATGCAAATAGTTAAGAAATGATGATTGAAGCACCTGGGTGACTCAGTTCCTTAAGCGTCTGACTCTTGATTTCAGCTCAGGTCATGATCTCAAGTCGTGAGATCTTGCCCAAGTTGGACTCTGACCTGGATGTGGAGCCTGCTTGAGATTCTCTCTCTCCCCTCTGCCCCTTCCCTGATAGTGTGTGTGCCCTCTCTCTCTCTCTCTCTCTCAAAACAAAACAAAAGCAAAAAACCAAAAAAGATTGATCCTATTCCAGTAAATAGGCATAGAGCCAATATTTCATATAATGCACTATGTGTTGTTGGGGGGTGGACAATGATGTGAAATACACATTTTCTGTCTTAGAAGAAATTATGCTGAAGATACTAACTGGCAAGATTCTGAAGGAAAGCCTTTTGCAGTGACACTCTACTAGCACACATTAACATTAATTATGAACATCTCCAGCATTGACATGGTCCTTCTCTGGTCTTTGGTTTTTGTTTTTTTTTTTTTGTTTTTTTATCTGCAGAATTCTGTACACTCGTATTTGTCAATTTAAATTTGTAAGATAAAAGGTAAAAAAAAAAGTATACATTAAATATAAATCTTCAGCGATCCTCTAAGGATAGCAAATCATATTCATGAAAAATTGTAACACGAAGCAAAACAAGTGTTCTTTTTAAATCACATCCATATAGATTTTGACTTAGGAAATAGGACGAAGAGTAACCTATCAGAGTAAGGGTACCAGATGTCCCGCAAGATGTTTCCTTTGTTGTTTTGGAGCTATGCAGTTAACCACCTATTCTGTGTCTTTGATGTCATTCTCATTATTAACCATAATGTTTGATATCGTATCAGTCAGAATAGAGACAGAAAAAAAACAAACCACTCTAAGTATTTCAGACTAAGGATCTTTAATACAAGAACTCTTTACAAAAAAAAAAAAAAGAAATTAAAAAAAAACTTAAAAGGACTTAAGGAAGAAAGGAAAGATGAAGTAACTGAGCAACAAACTGCTATTACCCCTTCAGCAGGCCAGATAAAACTTAGGAGGTGGTGTCAGCAGGTCACAGGGGCACACTTACCTCTAGCATTGCTGTAAGACTCTGCTCCAGTTGAAACTGCTGCCGATCCTGCTGCAAGAGCAGCCAGATGCACCTGCTGGCCCAGGCTGGCCCTGCCATTTCAGGCAGTAGTCCCTGAGGTAGCAGCTGAATGGGAGCTGTTGAAGGTTGCTGCAACCTATAGTTGGCCACTGATGCTGGTGACACCCACAGAAGCCATGAGACATAAAGAATTTTTGCTTCCTCATATATTCCAGGCTCCCACTAGTTCTTGGCCTTGGCAGACCTAACCAGAAGTCAGCTGGAAAATCCAGGAAATGTCATTTTCAGGGTCCTAGCACCTGGGATGCAGATGAATACACAGTGAAGCTGAAAGAAAAGGGGCAAATGACCCACACGGGCAGGAGGACACATCTTAAAACAGCATGTCAGAGTTTAAGTGATCCTTGCCATTCTACCTGTGATTTTTTTTTTCTTTTTCAATATTCTTCAGCTATGGAAGTGAAGTTTTGAAAGGAATGAAGTTCGTTATAAAGTAAAGGCAAAGCAGTGGCAGGAAATGATGTTGGAAGATTAAATCACTACCTCTATTAGGTACTGTTGGGATACTGTTGTGCCCCATCTACTTCCCTGTGCCAGGTTAATCACTCCTCCCTACTTGCTGGGAGTGTTGGTTGCTACTGGCTCACAACTACCCTGATCTCCTGACAATTTCCCTGGGCTGAAAGGAGTTGTCTCACACACTCAGGGGGAGGTGCTGAGGTGATGGGTTGATATGGAAGTATGAAAGGCCATCCCCATTGTCCCAAGCCCATGGTGAGGAATGTGCTGCAGAGCCCTCCTTAGAGGGGACCAAGGCTGGGCTTCACCTGAGACTACATCTTTGCTCAGTGCTTCCCAATTCTCTCTCATGCTTCCTTTTCCTTGCATCACCCTTGGTAAACCATATGTACTTGGATATCTGTCTTAGGCTCTGCTTCTGGGGACACCAACCTATGACACTACTCTTTTTTCATGCCTTAATATTGAGCCTCACATGAGTTGCCTCACTGTACTGTTGACAAAATTTGGTCACAGAAAGCCATCTATCTAAGTGCCTTGTCCAAGATCAGATTGCTTGTTGGGAATAAACCTAGCGTTCTGACCCTAGAGTCACTCTAGTGACTGACCCTAGTAGTCACTGTTAGTAAGCTCAGCAAAATAAAGGAAATTCAGGACCACTTTTACTGTCTTTGTAATTCCCTTAGGACCTACTAAAATGGGAGTCCAGAGCAGCCAGCAGATAAAAATTAACAGTTTGAGAACAGAGATCTCACTGGAGTATTAGATTAATGACTCCCAGACCATTATGAGGGCTCTGTGGGTGATTTGTTAAGCCTTGACATGATTCTAGATTCTTTCCTCATCCCACTTTCTTCCTCCTTTTTTATTTCCTTCCCATACTCAGTGCTCGTGTTTTTGTTTTTGTTTTTGAAACCACCCATGCCCAAGGAAAAGGACTGGCTTCTTACTGGAGCTGACTGAACACATCAGTATCCACCCAGCATTGTTTCCCTTAGACTCTAGTGGCAAGTGCCCTTTCATAGAATCATGCTTAGCTGTCTTTCTGAAGACATTCTGCCTTGATGTTCTTTGCCAAGCTTCAAATTACAGTGTTTTATATAAGGCTATTTAGCCTGCCATTTGGCATTATTTGGGGGTATTTTTTTTCCTGCCAGTTTCTGATCTCTTTAATGCAGAATGACTGCAGAGTCATGCTTTGTAATTGTTGATTGGTCTCTGGTACTGTTTGAACATGTTCATAAACAGGAAATAATATTTAATACGTTTCCAACTGTATAAGAGGCAGAAAAGGACCTTATTATGGGGTGAATTGTGTCCCCTTGGGATTCAAATGTTGAAACCCAAGTTCCCTAGTACCACAGGTTGTGACCTTCTTTGAGAATAGGGTTGTATCAGATGTAATTAGGTTAAGATAAGGTCGTACTGGAATAGGACAGACCCCTAATCCACTATGAGTGATATCTGTATATAAAGGGGGAGTTTGGAGACAACAATGCACACAAAACACCATGTGAAAATAAGGTGGGGTTTTCTTTTTCCTCTTCTGGGGTCATTGTCTAGTGGCATTCAGAATGGTTCAGCACTTGGGGTGCCTTAAGTGTACAACTTCGGCTCAAGTCATGATCTCACAGTTCATGGGTTCAAGCCTCACGTGGGGCTCTGTGCTGACTACTCAAAGCCTGGAACCTGCTTCAGATTCGGTGTCTCCCACTCTCTCTGCCCCTCCCTCACTTCTGCTCTGCTTCTCTCTCTCAAAAATAAAATAAACATTTAAAAAATTGTTTTAGAAAGGTCCAGCACTTGATATATGGCTGTCCTACAATATGTCCTCTAACCAAAACTAGGTTATCCTGAACCCCTAGTAATAGAATTGTTTACCTTTATACCAAAAAAGTTGGGAAAACACCAAAATCTACATGTGGCATGTGCCCAGACCAACTTCAGGTAGTTTGGTCCATGAGACCTAAAGCTCCTCTGAGTTTATATAAAATGAAAAAAAAAAAAAAAAAAAAAAAAAAGTCAATGGGGCCTTTGGTGGTTCCGTGTGTACTAAGTATATCTGTGACAGGATCAAGGATGCTTTCTGCATTGAGGAACATGAAATTGTTGTGAAAGTGTTGATGACACAAGCGCAGAGCCATAATGCTAAATTTAAAACTTAAAGTTTTTCGAGTAATAAAAATAAAAAAATTAAAAGACTAAATAAAGAAAAAAGACACAGGCACCTATTGGGGTGATACTTCTGCCCTTGAAGGCATGCCAAAGATTCCCAGAAAACACCAGAGGTAGGGGAGAGTGAGGGAACAGATTCCTACTCACTGCTTCCAGAAAAAGCCAACCCTTCTGACACTTTGATCGAGGACTTGTAGCCACCATAACGGAGAGACGATAAACTTCTGTTATTTAAGTCATACAGTTTGTGGTAGTCATTATGATAGCCCTAGAAATCAGGCCTGGATCCATGTCTACTCTTGGCAATAATATAAATGGAACTCCCTTTATTGAATGCTATTTAGTAAAGTTCTACTCAAAGATGCTGTTTTTCAATAGAACATCACAATTTTATGTATCCGGTTTTTAAAGGCCTACTTTGTTTTACTTGTTTTGTATTGTGATGCATTTCGTTGTTGTTTTTTGTTGCTATTCTTGCATGTTCTGATTACTTGGAAAGTGTTGAGTCTATTTTAAAAATTAAAATATAGATACGTGTATAATTTAGACAGTTATTAAAAATAAAGAAACTTAGCAAACTTATTTCCCCCCCATTACCTCTCATCTCCAGTTTCCAAATTCAATGATTTATATTACTGTTTTTACTTCCAACTTTGTAATATTTACATTTTATTATAAAACCGTCATAACCCAAATCATTCAGGATTAGTAGTTCTGCATTCAAATAAAATCAGTATTCATTTTCAGTAGTTTTATATAATGGCTTAATGGCTATGTAGTTCTTGAATTCACAATTTTATTTATATCACAGTTTTCTGAACTCCATAGACTTGTAGTTTATAGAGAAACCATCATAAGTGTTATAGTCTAATGTCTGTACACATTTCAGAATCTCTATTTTTTTTTACATTTATTCATGAATGATAATTATACTGGTATAAATTTGTAAGTCATTTTCTCCCTTCAAATGTCATTGCACTGAAGTGTTTTGTTTTGTTTTTGCTTGCTTTGCTTTTTTTTTTTTTTTTTTTTTTTTTTTTTTCTTCCTTGGTGCTAGTGTCACTACATTAATCTGATTTTCTACCTGATTGCTAAATTTCTTTTTCAGGATGGATGTCTCAAAAGTTCTTTTCCTATCCCTGACATCCAAATGCCATCACTTCTTTTGCATTTTTCCTAAAATGTGGTATTCCATTCTGATTTATGTTTATGAAAGTTATTTTTGTTACTATTATTATTATTATCATATTAGAAATGTTGAATTAACTCTTTGAGTGTTTTTGTTTGCGGTGGTTTTCCTGAAGCTCATCCACTATATCTGTGGCTTGTTTTCAGGAGTATGCATTCTACTTCTCATTCCAAATTTCTCTGCATTTGGCAGATATATGTCAACATCTGTTGTCTAGAGTTGTCGTGTTTTCTCAGTTTTATTATAGATCCACTCAGCTTCCCAGATTTTTTTATTCTTTATTTTATTGGGTTTTCTAGAAAACATGCCCTTTTCCACAGGCAATCTAAGACAGTTTTCTTGAAAACTAGATACAACAAAGGATAATCTGATAAGACATGTTGCACTTTCAAGGTTAGTGTGGTGTAATAAGAAAAACCCCACAGTGGGGCTTGGGCCAAATTTGAACTACCGCTCTGTCACATCATGTCTGGGTTTTTTTTTAGGTTTTTTTTTTTTTTTTTTTTTTTTTCCTGCCGTAGCATCTTTGCCATAGACATCTTTGCCGCAAGCATTTTGACCGTGTAACTAATTGGCTGTAAGGCAATTTTGTCATAAAGATAAAATAATGAAAAATAAAAGAAGGACATTAAGAAGGACATAATGAAACATTAAAAAAATTAATGAAATTGCCATAAGGCAATTTTGCGTCAAAGATAAAATAATGAAAAATAAAAGAGGGACATTAAAAAGGACATAATGAAACATAAAAAAATAATAAAATTAATTATTAATCCCTTCCTTCATTAAGAGAGGTATCAGTTTTCCAAATAGTGGGATGCATACTGGTAACAGCTTTGTGTCGCACTGTGAAAGCCTTCCGCACTGTTGTTCTTGGCATATCATCACATGTGCATTGAAAGACGTTCCAAAGATCTATAGAAACTGTGGAAGAAATGCTAATTCTATAACACCTTTATAACTGAGCTTTGGTCTCATTGTGACTTTTGGTCTCATGGTAATATGATAGTTTCACTGTTATGCTATTAACGAATACAACATAGTATGCAATATAGGCTTGCAACTCTCTTATTTCATGCTTCCGGTAAGTTTATCACAATATTTTCTATTGTGTTGAATACATAGTTGTTATCATCTACCATTTTAAAACTGCCACACCTGCCTGTCACTGCATAGATCATCATGAGGGCTAGCTAAGATTTATATAATATAAAACTGAGGATTTTGTCAATGTAGAAATGAAACCAAACTGACAACTAGTAGCTTCAAAACCTTCACTCTGTCAAAGGTGGTTAATTCGTCAATGGAGAAATGATACCAAACTATCAACCAGTTAGTTTATCTTTTATGGCAGAATTATCTTCTGGCCAATTAGTTATGTGACAAAAATGTCTGTGACAAAAATATTTGCAGCAAAGGTGTCCATGACCAGGATGGTTATGGCAAAGCCACCTGGAACCCAGTCACAAACCAGCTAGCTCTGTGACCCATTAGAATACCGAAAGGGTGAATCTCAGTTTCTTTACAAAATAGCAAGAATTAAATAAATAACCTAGCCTGAGCTATAAGTTACATGTGAACCATAAATAGAAGTGCTACCTACTGTCATTTTATTTATTTAGAAGCATCCATAGAGCTCAAGTAAAATTAATATATACAGGATTATAATCTGGCAGCAATCCTGCCCCTATGCTCAGCTCTGGTGAAGCCAGTGTTAAGGGTTTCCTGCCCCCTCCCCCATTCTTCAACCCTTTCAACACATGATTCATTGCAACTTTGGTTGATAGAAAGTATTCTATTGGATTGGGGATGGTGGGAGAGAGTTAAAGACAAAGGGTTTAAAAAATACTTCACATAGGAACTTGGCTTTCAAGTACTTACATGCACTCAATTTTGAGAGAATTTAAAGGAGATTTATAATATCATTAGGGGTTAGGAAGCAGACCTTATACCAAACACTAAGGAAGCTGATAGGATTTTGCTTGGAGAAGAAAAGTCAGAGGGGAGATTTAGTACTCTACTACTTGTGATACAGATGAGATTAATAACCAGCTGAGATCCTTTGTCTCTAGTGATTATAGGGCAAAGAAAATTGGCTTTAGTTGTATCAGAATAATCTCCAGACAGTGAAAGGAGGGTTGGACTTCCTTATAGGGAGGGGCCATCCACTTGTGATATTCAGGGACTAGGAAAGGCTACTTGTTCCCCTACTCTGTCAATGCTTCCCATTATCTCAGGGATTGATGCTGTAATTTCCATGATTAAAATGTTATTGTTTCGATTAGGAAACAAAGTATTCTGTCATCCATGAGGTAATACAACAATGAAAAGAGAATGAGTTAGCTGATAGTTTCCTAAAAAAAGTTTTGATTGACATCGGGTAAAGGATTGACAGGATATGGGGTTCTTCAAGGGGCAAGGAGTTAACATTACCTCAGCAGGGAAAGAGTACAGTATGTGCAGTCTGGGGGCCCATGTATCTCTCCATTGTACTGAAATCCAACCCTCAGTAGGAGCTGTAAACCACTAACTGATTATTACTTCATCCGATGAAGTCACATTTCTGGATATCTTTAAAAGCTGGACAAATGATTTATGGGTATCTTATGTTATTTCCTGAACTTTACAACAACCATTTAGTTGTGCTTGCACAAATCAAAAATGTTGGAAAAGTGTTGCTCCAAATGGTCCCAACATCACCTGACAACTTTTTAAAAATGCAAATTTGGAGGGATGCTGGGAATATGGCAGAATAGGAGGTCCCTAAGCTCACCTCATCCCAGGTCCCCTGCATACAACTAGATAACACCCACATCAATGTAGATAACTCAGAAAAGGACCGGAAGACTGGCAGAACAACTTCCACAATAAAGGTAGAAAAGAGGACACATCTAAGAGGGTAGGAAGGATAGAGATGCGGTGGGGAGCTAAACAGACCTTGAGCAGTCCATGGGAGGGAGGGAGCCACAGAGCTGAGAAGGGCAAGAAACAGTCACACCAGGGCATAAGCACAGGGAAGATAGATTCTCATAGCATTTGGCTTTGAAAACTAGATGGGCCAAATTTCATGAACTCTTTTACCCATTGGGACGTAAAGCCTGGAATTTTATTTTATTTTACTTTATTTTGTTTTATTTTTAAGTGTTTTTATTTATTTATTGACACAGAGAGAGAGAGAGAGAGAGAGAGAACAAGTGGGGGAGGGGTAGAGAGAGAGGGAGAGAGAATCCCAAGCAGGCTTCCTGCTGTCAGCACAGAGCCTGACGTGGGGCTCGATCCCATGACCTGAGCTGAAATCATGAGTTAGACCCCTAACTGAATGAACCACCAGTCTCCCCAAAGCCTGGAATTTTAAACACCAGCAGGGCTTGGTTCTGAGAGAACATGGAGGGCAAGTGGAAGCTGAGTCCCCGCCCTTAAAGAGACAGCACAACAAACAGCCCATGGAGATAAAATACTGGAAGCTGTAGTTTGAAAAACGTCTGAAGCATATGGGAGGGAGAGTAGCTCACTCATCTCAGAGCTCGTCCCTGAGGGACAGATTTCACTGGGAGACTCCTCCAGGAACAAAAGCGCTTGCAGGTTCCATTTCCCTCACTATTTCCCAGCATAAACACAGTGACATCTGCCAGAACCAGCACAGCACCAATGCTCCCTGTCTAACTTGTTTACACCAAGCCCCAAGTTACCCCACCATGCTTTGGTAGATCTGTCCATTCCAATCCTGTTTGCCTCAGTCTCTGCCCTGTGGGCTGGCCCCCTAGAAGATGTGTAAATCTTGACAACATCCCATCTCCCGACCCATGTGCTTTGTGGTGATTTGGTCCCAATGGCAGCAGTGGAGGCAGGCCTCCTACCACAGAAGATGACACACGTTGTTAAAATTATATACCCTACCCTGCCCAGGTAAGCTTTGCAGATCCATCCCAGCGGCCCCAGTCCCAGGGACAGTTGTAATTCTCACTTCCAGGCAGACCAGTGTGCACCTTGTTAAAACTGCATATTCCATCCCCACTGGCATGGGCCCAGTGGCAGCAACATGTCCCCTTTCACCTAGTGCAGACCTTACAGGCACTGTGCTTTGCAACCCCTCCAATATGCTCTTGGCTAGAGCCCATTCAAACCAAGGCCACAAGATTGGCTGTGTGAAAGCAACCCTGAGAAGGGCTAGCACCACTCCAAAGTGACTTATGTCCTAGAGTGACTAGAAGATAACCACACCCACCGGTCAGACTCTGGCCCCAGCAGTGGAATGGAGACAGGCAGTTAGTCTGATTGCACGCCCCCTCCCAACCAGTGAAAGATTCTCAGGGCATAACACAGGGAAAACACCCTGCAGTTTAGTGCTACTGCATCTCTGGTGAACACCGGGTCTGACTCAACTCAAGCTCAAGGTAGCCTCAGGGTGGTCTACTAATATGACAGGAAACAAAAGCTACCCACAACAGGCAAAGAAAGAGAGCCATTGCAGACAAATTGACTGAAGGAAAAAGTGGCCGACACATAACAGCAGGGTCCATGCAATGCACATAGGAGACACCCTTGAAACATCAGGTTCTGGTGAACAGGGGACACTGTACTGCACTACAGGTAGGACTTCTTCATAAGGGCATTACTTTCAAGAGCATACTTTCAAGAGACATAGCTGAATTTCCTAACACATAGAAACAGACACAGAGAGTTAGGCAAAATGAAGAGACAGAGGAACATATCCCAAAGGAAAGAACAGGAAAAAACCACAGGAACAGACCTAAGCAAAGCAGAGATAAGTAACATACCTGATAGAAAATTTAAAGTAATGATCATAAAGATACTCACTAAACTTGAGAAGAGAGTGGAGGACATCAGTGAGATGATTAACAAAGAGATAAAAAATAATCAAAGATGAAGAACACAATAAATGAAATGAAAAACACACTAGATGGAATAAATGGGCAAAAGGAAGCATAATGAATTAGCGACCTAGAGAACAGAGTAATAATGGAAACTAATCAAGCTGAGCAGGTTAGAGGGAAAAAAAAAAAAACAGATTTGCAAAATGAGAATAGACCTAGAGAACTCAGTGACTCCATGAAACATAATAACATTCACATTATAGGGATCTCAGAAGAAGAGAAAGAAAAGAGGGCAGAAAATTTATCTGAAGAAATAATAGCTGAAAACTTTTCTAATCTGGGGAAGGAAACAGATATGCAGATCCAGGAGACACAGAGTTCCCCCAATAAATGCAATCCAAGGAGGTCCACATCAAGACACATAGCAATTAAAATGGCAAAAAATATGTGATATTTATTTAAAGTGATAAAGAATTTTAAAAGCAGCAAGAGACAAGAAGACAATGACATACATGGGAAACCCCATAAGGCTATCAGTCAATTTTTCAACAGAAACTTTGCAGGCCAGAAGACTGAAAGGAAGAAAAAAGTCTGTAACCCTGGATAGAATACTCTATCCATCAAGGCTGTCATTCAGAATAGAAGGAGAGATAAAGAGTTTCCCAGACAAACAAAAGTCAAAGGAGTTCATGACCACTAAACCACCCCTCTAAGGAATGTTAAAGGGGACTTTGAGGGGCGCCTGGGTGGCGCAGTCGGTTAAGCGTCTGACTTCAGCCAGGTCACGATCTCGCGGTCCGGGAGTTCGAGCCCCGCGTCGGGCTCTGGGCTGATGGCTCAGAGCCTGGAGCCTGTTTCCGATTCTGTGTCTCCCTCTCTCTCTGCCTCTCCCCCGTTCATGCTCTGTCTCTCTCTGTCCCAAAAATAAATAAACGTTGAAAAAAAAAAATTTAAAAAAAAAAAAAAAAAGGGGGACTTTGAGTGGAAAGGGAAGACCATAAGTAAGGATAAGAAAAGTAGGAAGCACAAAAGCCCTGAAAATAAGTATACCTATAAAAACTCAGTCAAGGGACACACACACACACACACACACACACGGATGAAAATATGATACCATACACCCAAAATATGAGGGGCAGGGGAAAAGAATGAGTTCAAACTTAAGAAACCATTAACTTAATATAGCCTGTTATAGGCAGAAGATACTGTATAAAGATCTAATGGTAACCACAAATCAAAAATCAGTAACAGATATGCAAAAAAAGAGGAAGGAATCCAAATATATCACTAAAGAAAGCCAGCAATCTATGAGACAAGAGAGTAAGAGAAGAAAGGAACAGAAAAGAACTACTAAAACAACCACAAAACAAGAAACAAAATGGCAATAAATACATACCTATCAACTATTACTTCAAACATAAATGGACTAAATGTACCTATCAAAAGACATACTGTGATAGAATGGATTAAAAAGCAAGACCCATCTGTGTGCTGCCTACAAAAAACTCACTTCAGACCAAAAGAAAACTGCAGTTTGAAACTGAGGGGATGGAGAAATATGTATCATGCAAATGGATGTGAAAATAAAGTCTATATTGGACAAAATAGACTTTAAAACAGAGACTGTAACGAGACAAAGAAGGACACTATATAATGATAAAGAGGACAATCCAACAAGAAAATATAACAATTGTAAATATTTTGTACCCAACAAAGGAGCACTCAAATGCATAAAACCATTAATAAGAGACATAAAGGAAATAATCAACTAATACAATAATAATAGGGGACTTTAAGACCCCACTTACATTGATGGACAGACTGATTTTCAGCAGTGAAACTGAGTCAGTAATCAAAAAACTCCCCAACAAACAAAAGTCCAGGACCAGAGGCTTCACAGGTGAATTCTACCAAACATTTAAAGAAGAGTTAGCACCTATTCTTCTCAAACTTTTCCAAAAAATACAAGAGGAAGGAAAACTTAAAATATGAAGCCAGCATTCCCCAGGGACCAAAACCAGATTAAGACACTACAAAAAGAGAGAACTACAGGCCAATACATCTGATGAATATAGATGCAAAACTCCTTGACAAAATATTAGCAACCCAAATTCTACAATACGTTAAAAAATTCTCACTATGATCAAGTGGAACGTATTCCTGGTGCTTCTGTATTCACAAATCAATCAATGTGATACATCCCATCAATTAGAGAAAGAATAAAAACCATATGACCATTTCAATAAATTCAGAAAAAGCATTTGACAAAATACAGGATCCATTCATGATAAAAGCCTTCAACAAAGTGGGTTTAGAAGGAACATACTTCAACATACTAAAGAACTTATTCAAAAAGAAAAACAGCCCCACAGCTGACATCATACTCAATGGAGAAGAACTGAGAGCTTTTCCCCTAAGGTCAGGAATAAGACAAGGATCTCCACTCTCACCATTTTTATTCAACATAATAGTGGAAATCCTAACCACAGCAATCAGACAACAGAAAAGAGTAAAAAGCATCCAAATCAGTAAGGAAAAAGTAAAACTTTTATTATTTTCAGATGACATGATACTATCTATATATAGAAAATCCTAAAGACTCCACCAAGAAACTATTAGAACTGATAAATGAATTCTGTAAGGTCACAGGATTCAAAATTAATGTACAGAAATCCATTGGCAATGAAACAACAGAAAGAAAAATTAAGAAAACAATCCCATTTACAATTGCATCAAAAATAATAAAATACCTAGGAATAATCTTAAACAAAGAGGTGAAACACCTGTACTCTGAAAAGTATAAAACATTGATGAAAGAATTTGAAGATGACACAAAGAAATGGAAAGATATTCCATGCTCATGTATTGGAAGAAGAAATATTGTTATGTCTGTATCATCCAAAGTGATCTACATATTTAATGCGATCCCCATGAAAATACCAACAGCATTTTTCACAGAGCTAGAACAAATATCCTAAAATATGTATGGAACCACAAAATACTCTCAATCACCAAAGCAATCTTGAAAAAGAAACACAAAACCAGAGGTATCACAATTCCAATCTTCAAATTATATTACAAGCCTGTAGTAATCAAAACAGTATGGTACTGGGGTGCCTGGGTGGCTCAGTCGGTTAAGCATCTAACTTCAGCTCAGGTCATGATCTCACGGTTCGTGGGTTCAAGCCCTACATCGGGCTCTGTGCTCACAGCTTAGAGCCTGCAGCTCAGAGCCTAGAGCCTGTTTTAGATTTTGTGACTCCCCCTCTGTCTCTGCCCCTCCCCCACTCATGCTCTGTCTCTGTCTCTCAAAAAATAAATGAACATTAAAAAAAAAACAGTATGATACTGGCACAAAAATAGACACAAGGATCAACAGAACAGAATACAAAGTCAGGAAATAAACTGGCAATGTTATGGTCAATTGATCTTTGACAAAGGAAACAAGAATATACAATGGAAAAAAAGATAGTCCCTGTAACAAATGATGTTGGGAAAATTGGACAGCTACATGCAAAAGAATGAAACTGTACCACCTTCTTATACCATACACAGAAATAAACTTAAAATGAATGAAGAATCTAACTGTACCATAAAAATCCTAGAAGAGAGCAAAGGCAGTAATTTCTCTGACCTCAGCCCTGACAAAATCTTTCTAAATATGTTTCCTGAGGCAAGGGAAACAAAAGCAAAAATGAACTATTGGGACTACATCAAAATAAAAAGCTTGTGCACAGTGAAGGAAACAACGAACAAAAGTAAAAGACAACCTGCTTGAGAGAAGATATTTGCAAATGACATATCCAATAAAGGACTAATATCCAAAATATGTAGAGAACGGATGCAATTCACCACTAAAAAAGCCAAATGATTGAATTTAAAATGGGCAGAAGATATAAACAGACATTTCTCCAAAGAAGACAGCCAGATGGCAATAGACCCATGAAAAGATGTTCAACATCACTTAGCATCAGGGAAATGCAAATCACAACTACAATGACATATCACCTCACATCTGTCAGAATGGCTAAAAAAAAAAAAAAAAAAACTCAGGAAACAATAAGTGTTGGCAAGGATGTGGAGAAAAAGGAAACCTCACTCACTGTTGGTGGTAATGCAAACTGGTGTGGCCACTGTGGAAATCACAATGGAGGTTCTTCAAAAAGTTAAATGCCCTATGATCCAGTAATCACTCGACTGTATATTACGAAAGAATATGAAAACACTAATTCAAAGGGATATTTGCACCCCTACCTTTATTGCAACACTACTTACAATAGCCAAGTTATGGAAGTATCCCAAGTGTTCATCCATAAATGAATGGATAAAGATGTGGTATGTAGATACAACAGAATATTACTCCGCCATTAAAAAAGAATGAAATCTCGCCATTTGCAATAACATGGATGGAGCTAGAGGGTATTATTATGCTAAGCAAAGTAACTCAGTTAGAGAAAGACAAATACCATATGATTTCACTCATGTGTAGAATTTAAGAAACAAAACAAAAAAGACAAAGAGACGGATTCTTAGTTATAGAGAACAAACAGATGGTTATCAGAGGGAAGGTGGGTGGGGGATGAGCAAAATAGGCAAAAAAGATGAAGAGTATACTTATCTTGATGAGCACTGGAATTATTGAATCACTACATTGTATACCTGAAACTAATATAATGTTGTATATTAACTATACCTTAATTAAAGAAGAAAAGAAAAGAAATGCAAATTAATGGGTACCACCCAAACCAGCTCAGTCAGTCTCTGGGGAGTTGAGTCTGAGGATTCAGCATTTTAACAAGCCCTCTGGGTGGTTTTTATGCATAATGAAGTTTGAGAACCACTGATTTTAATTGCTCAAAAGCAATCAAAAGCAACTGGTTAAGAACATGCAGGAAATTCTTGGACTTACTTTCTGCCTCTTAGCAACTTATGCTTATATGCAAACAACTTAAAAGCAGGATAAAATATTTGTTTCTTCAGTTTTTCTATTTGCCAGCTAACCTCTTCATAGTATTTAGTAGAGTCCATTTTGCCATACAATAGATTTGCCAAGATCGTGATTAAGAAGCTCATTCCAGTGTATTTAAAATGTTGAAATGGAAACAATCTGGAGATGTAATTGCCAAAATTTAATCAAGGATTTAATTTATAGCTCAGACTGGCCAAATGGATTTTCCCATTTTTCAGTTCATTGTTTGCACAAGGAAATTAAAAAGTATGGAATCACAAGCTGAGCAGTGACCCCTCGAAGTGTATTGCGGTGTGCTCACTGATGCTCATTTGCCGTATTGTATCATCCCGATCCTTGGGACTTCGAGTTCCCAAAGCCAGATCAGAGCAAGTAAGGGGAAAGAAAGATCACAGTGTGTGTGTGTGTGTGTGTGTGTGTGTGTGTGTGTAGGTGTGTATATGTGTGTGTGTATATCTATGTATATCTATATATATCTATATATCTATTATCTATCTATGTATATATATATTTGGTTGTGTTATAAATTATTGCCAGGGCATGTTAGCTCTCACATTGCTATGAGAATTAATAGAGTAGGTTAAATATTCTATTCTTAATTCTGTTTGTTAAAAAATGCCCTTGTTTCAACATGCCATGTCCAGCTGCTCTTAAACCACTAAAGAAGTATAATTGAAAATTTCGTTGCCTCCTCCATTCTACCAGTGGTCATAGGTTTTATACTGAGCTCTCTGCACTTGTTTTACAAAAACCCAAGGTTTTAATACTTTGTGCCACACAATATCCATCATTTCGAATCTGAAATCCCCAGTGCAGATTTGACAAAGCAGTGGTTTATCAGCCATGGTTTGCCAAGTCAGCATAAATGTCTGTGTGCTCTGGGGCAAAAAAGAAAAGGACAAATAAGGTCGGTGATGTTCTAATCAAGGTGGGCGAGTGTGTGTATGTGTGTCTAATTTTGTAGTGTTTTTATTATTTATTTTTGAAAGAGAGACAGAGCGTGAGCAGAGGAGGGGCAGAAAGAGAGGGAGACCCTGAATCCGAAGCAGGCTCCAAGCTCAGAGCTGTCAGCACAAAGCCCGACGTGGAGCTCAAACTCACAAACTGTGAGATCATGACCTGAGCCAAATTTGAACATTTAACGGACGGAGTCACCCACGTGCCCCCAAGTGTGTTTTTATATGTACATTTGAAGGATGCTTTGCCTAGCAAAAGTGCTATATTAAGATTCATGGTGTGGACCACTTCTCTGGTTCTGGATGTGATGAGGATAGTGGAGTCTGAGGAAAATATTAGGTCTTTTTCTCTCCTGGCTAGAGTTGCATAGGTGCCTCCCAGTGCTTCTTTGTGAAGTAGAATAATCAAGACGTTTCAGTAACAAGTCATTTCACTTAATTGAACTATGTCTTACTTCTAGTCAAAAAGAAACAGGTGAAAGGACAGCCGGGTCTCGAGCATTTCACAACAAGATTAGGAATATGTTGTAGTTTTCCCCAACACTTTATTATGAAAATTTTCACACAGGCAGAAAATGGAGAGGAGTTTACAGTGAATTCAGTATCTAGATTCCACAATTTCTCTTTCACTATACTTGCTTTATTAATACCCTTTGCTCTATCCATTCATTAATCCATCATTTTTTTGCAATAAGACATCAGTTGCAGACATCAGTGTGTTTCACTTCTAAGCACTCAACACGCATGTCATTAACTGTAGTTCAATGTATTTCTTCTTTTGGGATGAAACTTCCATACGATGAAATACACAAATCTTAAGTACACCATTCCGTGAGCTTTGCCAAATGTATCCGCCTGTGTAACCCAGAGCCCAGATAGAGCATTGCCATCACACTAAAATTAATTAATGTGCATATGTCTGAAAGAATGTGTACATACTGCTAGACCTGATCCTTTTCTTAATTTAATAGTCAGGGTCCCCTAGGTTCCACATGGTAACTGAGGGGGCTGACATGTTTATCTTCTCTCTACCCACTTGCTTAATGAAAATGACATGCTGCTCAGTCTAATTGCCATCTCACATACCCTGCACTTAGCTCATGATTTCTTAAAATTTCTAATGCTTCCTCACAGTTAGTAGAAGAATACAAGGATACATGGGAGTGGAAGTTAACCAGCTTCCCTCAAGACCACCTCCAATAAAAGTAAATAGACTCATGCTGATTGATCCACAGCTTCTGCCATGCTTACTGATCTTAAGGAAGAATGTCCAGATGCTAGAAGGCAATTAGATGCTGTTTTTCAAACCAGCTCTAGTTCATTGATAATGGCTGATGGTTGCTGGGAGTGCTGTGTCAAGAAGGATCCCGAAGCTATGCCTATACTGAGTGGGAAGGTACTGCAATTACTTACCGATGTCCGCCACAGGTAGAAGCTGGAGCTGGAAAGTGACCTCAGGAATGTCATCCCTTTTATATGCTAGATTTGAGTCTGCCCCTGAACTATTCCATGTAGTCACCCAAAAACTCTTCTAGATTGAACCCGGCACTGACAAGGATAGAAGGACACTGAGGACCACTCCAAAATGTTTCTGTCCTGGTTCATATTTGTATCTTATTAAAATAATTAGTGTTCCTTTGCCAACAGTCCTAATCACAAAAGGGATGACTAGATGGGGTTTAAAAATTCCTGGTGGGGGAAAAAAGAATCAAAGAGACGGAGAAAAAGAGAGAGAGAGAAAGAGATAGAAATTGATGTATTCTACCATACTAAGAATGCAAATGTGTCACTATTTGCCTTAAGGCTGATACACTCCACAAATTACTCTTCCTCTTGCAAAGTGTAAAAGTCTAAGTAGTTGAATATTTGAATCACTGCTGCTGTGGGATAATAACACCCAGTTCAACTTTACTGCTTTTCTCTAAGAAGCAAAGCGATACTGGGTCAGTCAAGATTATTCTTAGCATGTGGGGGCAGGATGGAGGGGTGAAGAATCAAGCTTTGCTTTCATCTTTTTACTAGCCGGCTTTATTTATAACACTTCGGCAGATGTCAAGACGATTTGTTTTGTTCCTCATAGCCTCTGTGTGATCTGTCTCTTCACTGCAGTGTTCCCCAAGTGTGAGTTGCTCAGCTCAGGATCATTTTCAAAGACTCAATTTTCAAAGCAAATACACCCACAAGTCAGTAGTATTTTCGAAAACAAAGGTTATCACATTTTTCCAAGGGGGATATACGAGAGAAAGGAGGATGCTGAGAATAGAGCGCGAGTTTATTTCACATGGCAGGCCTCATAAAGATTGCATCCATAAATGTGCTGCAAATTGAACAGCCGCGGCAGGGAAGAAATGGTGGGGAGGACTCAGATGAGAGCAAAGCTAAAGGAATAACTTCAGGGAAGTGTGAAGTTGAAGGGCACATGCCTGTAGGGTATGTTTTCTCACCAAGTCTCACATTAACTCCTGACCAGAAATACACAGGGGGAGACACACACATACTCCACCTCCTTGACGGGAGAAAATTTTTATTTCATCGGGATTACTGAGGAATGTTGCTGCTGATAAGGCTACAGAAAATATTTCTGGGAGTGCGTTTTCAGAACTTGGGAACAGAGACAGTCTGTCTGAACCCAGCTCAACTTTTCTTTCTTATCACTTTTTAAAAGCATGTTATCTTTAAGAGCCAAATTAACATTTCATGATATGGCCTCTCAGCAGCTGATACTTGGGCATCCCAGGGCTGGACAGGAATGACTAAGCAGTTTTATAGAATGACCGTCACCTGAGCGGCTGGCTTGACAGTTTGGGTGTCAATCGTATCGAGGCTGTTTGTTCCTGTCTAGATTTGTGCAGCTCTCAGAGAAGAGAACTACCTGTTCCAGGGAAGGTGTGAACAGTGTAATAAACAAAACGAGACACAAAGTATATTCTTGTGAGACGCCAATTAATTAGTCACACGATGTGTTAAAGGTATGGTGCCTTCTCTATTTTGAATATTGCATCACACAGAATTTTCTCAGTGCATTGAAATATACACCTAATGACATCCTGGACAGCAATTTTAATAGTATGAGGCTGGGCTGGGTGGTCGGTCCCTCATTCAAAACTGAAAAATAAAATAAATGCCATACTTACTCCTCGAAGGTGAGTCCTAATATTTAGATTTTGCCTTTTGATGCATTTCTCTGGTATTCTTTTTTTTTTTATTTTAAAAAAAATTTTTTTTCAAACGTTTATTTATTTTTGGGACAGAGAGAGACAGAGCATGAACGGGGGAGGGGCAGAGAGAGAGGGAGACACAGAATCGGAAACAGGCTCCAGGCTCTGAGCCATCAGCCCAGAGCCTGACGCGGGGCTCGAACTCACGGACCGCGAGATCGTGACCTGGGTGAAGTCGGACGCTTAACCGACTGCGCCACCCAGGCGCCCCTCATTTCTCTGGTATTCTTGACACCGAGGAATTTCAAATGCCATATGATAATGCACTTTAATGATTTAAAATAGGTGAGGTTTTCAGAAGCATACAGATCTGTGAACTGAAGTATATACATGTATTTCTCTAGGTAGCTATATGATAAGAAGTTTTACTGTGTGGTTATAGTATTCATAGAATCAATAAAACTGGCCGTGGTTGGTAAAAGGTCACTTCTAGTGGATTTATTTTACTATGTATAGAATTACATCTGGAGAGTTAGAGAAGGACTGTTTTTCACGGAATGAGTTGTTTTGTTTTTTGTTTGCTAGAGAAAGGCAATTTTGAGCAAAAGTTTTCCTCATCAGTGCTGGGATATTATATTTCACATATAATTGCATCCTTCTATTTCTTTTATCATAGAGTAACATTTTTTTTAACATTATGTATTATCCCAAATTCAAATGCCGTTATCCTGCATTGCTTCCGACATCAGAGAATATTTTTAAATTTTTAAAAATTTAAGTATGTACGACTATGGACCAAAATTCAAATAGTTAAAACTTAAAGTTCATTTTTACACACATACACACACACACACACACACACACACACACACACACACGCACTCACACACACTGTAAGGTGAGCAAGCTTGTCTTGTGTACTTTAAGGGGTAATACTTCCTTATCTTCTTACTGTCTGTGTTTCTTGGTAAACCCCAACAGAATTCTCTTAGGTTTATTTTGTGTATTTTATTTTCTTAGATTTCAATTTTCCCTTTATTGTGTATGTGTGTGTCTGTATAACTTTCTTTAGATTTCACTAGTCACAAGAGTAAAAACAAGAGTGTTTCTGGTTTTTTTTTGTTTTTTGTTTGTCCACTTATACATTCACTATGTTACTCAGGCCACTGCTTCACCTCTATTCCAAGTCCCATCTTCTTTGTCCCATGGGAATCCATTCAAGCAAAAACTAAGCTTGTTTGTTTGTTTGTTTTTCCATTTGATTTTTAAAAGAAAAATAAAGCAGTTGCAACTGTTCTTTAGCCACTACTTGGCACAGATAGGTAAGTGCTGGTTGTCTCCCTCCCTTAGCTGTGGAGATGGACAGAGAAGTAGATATATCAAAAGGTATATACATCTTTTGAGAAAGAAATCATTTGCACAAACAATAGACATGAACCACAGAACTTGATCCTGAACTAGGAGGAATGATGGCCAGGAAATAATTGTTTGTTTAAGGAACTTTCTTTAAAGGCCTCTGTGCATCATTTCAGGACCTGTATAGGTCTTACCGACATCTTCACTATGACAGGAACTCCAATGACCTTTCCTGGAAGCCTTCCATGAGTGCTCCCTGTCACGGTTACCCCACCTCACCCTCACCATCTGCATCACTACCGGTGCCATCATCACCCCACTTCTGCAGCTGGATCAATCAACAAGACTTCTAAAGTGGGTTTCCCTCTGATGAACTTTACCAGCATTCGTTCCAAAGGAGTTTAGGGGGCCCAGTTTGGAATGGCTTGGCATCGCCATCCCTTTCCAGGGCTTCATTTGGAGGTAGAGGCAAGCACTCTGCCCGGTCAAGCACATTTGACCTCAGACAGGCAGCACCGAAAAGTGATTGTGAACTGGCACTTAGTACATATTCAGGAAGGTTCCATCCCAAGCCTTTCTCTGGTTACTTAGGCAGACAGCAGAGATTTTCTTTTTTCCTTGAGCTCTCACTTGCTCCATCTTGACTATATCTCTGTTCCCTTAAAGAGCACATTTTAATCTGATTGTGTATTCCCAATGAAACGTCATCTCCTGGAGTCCGTCTGTATCAAGAACTGTTGCATTCCATCTTTGCAAGTTCAAGGAGTCTGCGAAGAGGCTGGTATATCCATTGTTGGATAGAATAATACGAACAGCTCTAATATTTTAAGTAAAAATGAATTTACAAGGAAGGATAGAAAATAAATATAAGAACCAATGATTGTTACATGTGTACGTGTACATTCCTTTTATTTTACACAGCTCCAAACTCCAAAGTAATAGGGAGTAACTTTAGACAACTTAATTTTTAAATGTTTATTGTCTTATTTTCCCTTCAATTTCTGTGTGCAACCATATTTTGGGGTGTGGGGGAAACAAATTCATTCTTGCATTTAAGGACTAGAGGTCTACTATCCTTACAAGGGGCCATTATCTTTCTTTCTCTGACATAAAATGGCAGGCAGTGGTTAAGTGTCTACACAATACATACAAATATATGTATCATTGGTTTTATTTTGCATTCAGAGTAGTTCCAGGAAAGAATGAGGTCATCCATTTTGAAAGTGCAGCATATTTTGTGAATTTTCACTATGCGTGGCTTCTTTTTGAGTCAGATTTTTTTTTTCCTTTCTTTTTCAGGTCTCACTTACACCCTTATGCAGAATCTTGTAAATTGTGTCAATTGAGAACACAGTTACAGATAGTAGAAGTGGTTTTAAAAGCCACCAAACATAAAGGGATTTTTCTAAGTTCCCGGAACAGCTAGCTTTCTGTTTAATCCGATCCCTTCAGAATCTGTCTTGTGACCTGGATATTTAAAGCCATATAATCATCTGCAAATAATCAAAAGGCTAGAATCTTCAAAGAGTTCAGTCATAGGCAACATGTATCATGTTATTTAGTTAGTTTTGACAAAGTCATCTAGGCGTTTGAACATTGTTATCTGCAGGATTTCTTTTTCCTCCGACATAAAGACATTTAGTTCAGAACTCAAGAGCAAAGAATGTGTTTCATTTTTGACATGAGGTGTCTTAATTTCATCCCCATTTTATTTCATTATACAGGCACTGAGCTAATTATTTTTTGTTACATCAGTGATAACTGATAATTAGATACAAGGCTTTGGTGTTATGCTATGTTGGCAAACATGGGAAAATGTTTCTTCTTTTTAAATGTAAAACATTTATTGTAAAAGTATTGATTGGAGGAAAAATATTTGTGGCCATCCAACTTTACATTCCCAGTCTAGAGGCTGCTGGGAAAATACCAATATTTTACAGTTGTAATTTGATAAAAATAAGTTGTGAAAGATCATCAAGGGTATGCTGCCTATTTAATTGTGGTGACAGCTAGCTTTGAAAGGATTATTAGCCCCATAAACTGAAGTTGAGTATGTGGGATGTAGAGTAATGTATACACATATTAGAATGTCTCCAGGGGCACCTGGATGGTTCAGCTGGTTGAGCCTCTGACTCTTGATTTTGGCTCAGGTCGTGATCTCATGATCCTGAGATGGAGCCACTAGTCGGCCTCCATGCTGAGCATGGAGGGTGGTTAAGATCCTTTGTCTCTTCCTCTGCCCCTTTCCTGTTTTCTCTCTCTCTCTCTCTCTCTCTCTCTCTCTCTCTCTCTCTCTCCCTCTGTGTCTGTTTCTCTCTCTCTCTCTCAAATTAAAAAAAAAAAAAAAGGAATACATCCAGATTAAGGTGTTTTAGTATTTCCTTGCCAGAAGGGATAACAGTCACATTATTATTTAATGGTACTTGAGGAAACTTCATGGAGTAGATAGAATAATTACTATCAGTTTTATGGAACATTCAGAAGAATTTTGCTTTCACTTAGATTCACACTTACTACATGGTGCTTTTCTCAGAGCAAGGGTCATCTTTCTATTTGACAAGATAGATTCTTCAGCTCTCTTTCACCTCCTATTATACATAGGTAGTACCATATTCTCAATTAACACATAGTCTTCCAATGATTTCAGGCGCATTTGTTTCATTTCTCCATTTTCTTGAGGATAAAGGGATCATTTGCTTCTTCAGTGGTTCCCTAAAATTCTTATTGCAAGGTGAAGGGCATAATGCATTCTTATTGATAAGAGCTCTTTTGTCAGTTTAGAAGAGGACAAACAAGGGGATACTTTCCTGTCCACAAATTAGAATGCTTTAAAGGCTGCATACATTCCCACCTATATCTTTTGGAACAGTATGGTTCCCCACAATTTTAATTTAACTTTTAGTTTGATATATTAAAGATGTTGTATATTGATTAATGGAGATGGTCAAGTCAGGAACAGAAAGTCACAGGATGTTTCCTGATGGAGATTTACAGAGATATTTGCTGTGAAAAGGGAAATCAGAGAACCAGGAACTTGTGGAGAGATCATGATTCAGGCATTGTGTGGGACAGTCTCATAGCTCTGTTATCTATGAACTCTGTACTAAAGTTCATAGAGCTAATCTTTGTTTTAATTATGTTGGTTTCCTGCCTCCCTTAGAGTTTGTGAATTTGGTTCAAGTACTGTTTCTGTGTGTTTTTTTTAAAGGATGGATTGCTTTATAAATTTAAACTTACTTTTAGAATGCCCGTTGGTTATTTTTCTTGCCTTAAAATAAATCAAAACGCCTAATTTTAAGAGGATCTACATTTTGTCTCTGTCATTGCTTCTATGTTCTCCAGGCCTATAGAGAAGGATTTAGGTGGAAATGTTTTAGGATTCTTTTTTCTTTATAATGTTTTTAAAATACACAAGTTAACTTTTGAGAAAATGTAGCCTGAAGCTTAATTCTTGACCCGTACATTTTGAATATTTAAAATCAGACTAATAAGAAAATAAAAGAGTCGATATTCTCAAGGAGTTAATTTTACTCATATGACAAGAGTTGATGGTTTGTAGGCTTTACAACATTTCATTAGGGGAATTTTATGAGGGAAGCCAGGTGGAACATATACATATTTTATCCAAAGCTGGCAAAGTGGATCCCTCAATAGAGTTTGTTTATATGTACTGGTTAACTTGAATGCTTACCTTGAGGGGAAGCAGTAGGCAAATGATTTTATTTTCTGGGTTATTAGACCAAGAAAGAGGCAGAAAATAACTTTTATTACAGAGCAATCTTTGTCTTTGCAGCCTCATTTTACATCATGATGAGAATCTCTTGAAAGGGAGGTGCTATAAAATGACTGCTTCTTTGATAACCTAGCCACTGCCCCCCCACCTGGGAGTGAGGCACAGTGCTTAAGATACTGATATTCCAGTGCACTTTGGGAGTGTGAGTTCTATTCTTTGCATCTCTTATGACCCATAGAATGGTATAACTAATACTTGTAAGATGTTGATAGAGATGATCGAGAGAAAGTAAAATGCCATAAATATGTTTTGTTTTGTTTTACTTTCATAACTGATTCAAATTGTCCTTCACCTCCCAGGAATCTTGAATCAATTGATTTTTGTATGTGTGCTCTCTTTGAAATTGGTTATATATTTGATGGTTTTAGGTTTTTTTTTTAAATTTTTTTAATGTTTATTTTTGAGAAAAAGAAAGAGACAAAGCCTATGGGGGAAGGGACAGAGAGAGACACACACACAGAATCTGAAGCAGGCTCCAGGCTCTGAGCTGTCAGTGCAGAACCCAAAGCGGGGCTTGAATCTATGAACCACAAGATCATGACCTGAGCCAGAGTCAGATGCTTAACTGACTAAGCCACCCAGGAGCCCCTGAAATCGGCTATATATTGTCATGCTCACTTTTGACAATATTAAAGTGCTAAATGATTTCTGTACTCAAATCACCAAAAGAGTTTTGATAGTAACTGCCACTAGTTAGCGCTGTACTGAAGAGAAACTTGAGAAGACTGGAGTCCTCCCTCTTTCCAGTTCTGTACTTTCCATACTGGTACTTCCATGCCATGCCACACACTCAATACCAGCTTGATATTTTGTTTTTCTAAACAGTTTGACCTTTGTCCCCTGTTCTTAAACTCCTACATTTACTTTTCTGCCCTTTTGCTAAAGTTTTTATAGTTGGACTTGTTTTAACACGGGAACACTGAGTAGATAAGAGTGTTCTTCTAGATATTTTCTATGTCACTATAGGTCATTAAATGAAAAGTCCCTTTGTGTATCAATCCAGAAGAATAGGAATATTTTTTGTAATTTCATAATTAGCATCTATTTTAAAGGTTTTTATATTCTCCACCTGCAACGTTTGGCAAAGTTTATATATGCGTACAGGTTTAGGTACCAGAAAAGATAATCTACCAGAGGGAGTCCTATTATCTTGTGGTTTGAAAGGCAAGTTCAACTGTACAGAATCACAGGCAGGAAGAGATAGTACACAAATATGCCAGTCATATTTTGATATCACAGTCTTGTATTGACACTTCCATCAAAATGTAGGGAATCCAGCATTAATCTTGAGGGATAAGTTCCCGTAAGTATTTTGCAGAGCAAAAGTTTTCTTTTGTATTTATAGACCATTCTAGGCCACAAAAGCACCAAGAAGAAAATGGACCAAATGGTTAGGGCTCTGTACCTCCTCCCAAAATACCTGCCCTTGATCTGAGGTATAATTTTCTCATCTGATAAGATTGACCCAAAATATGGCTCAAAAATGACCTCTGTGTCTGCTCTCCTATTAAGAAATAATAGTGTGTGCTCATGTTACCTCTCTTCTCATGACTTGTTTGTCGGTTTCTGGCAACACTAATCAAGTGGTTCTTTACAAAGCCAATCATTTGTTTAGTGGATTCTTCATTTCCACTCATCTAAGGAAGAAAAGTCAAGAAGTCCCACAGAAATACCTCAGAGGAAAAAAACGAAACCAAACAAGATGGCTTAATTCTTGACACTTGTGATTTATTGAGTCTCTTTTCGTCTGTCATGTAAGAAGTATACACACCAGGTTAATTTTTATTTTTGATCTGGTTTCTCTGCAAAGACTCAGACTCCTGCCCTAGAGTTAAATCTAATGGAAACGACACTTGTTGAAAGCAAATGGCATGTTTTTATCTATAGAAACTGTCTTTCTCTCCAACATAAAACAATGTGGATTTCCTACTAGCAGTCTCTGGATAGCTGTTAGAAGTTGGTAGCAATCAAATAAATTAAAAAAAAAAAAAACAACAACAAAAAGCATTGTATTTATGTGTGGCCCTTCATTATATTATTTAAAATGCCATATGTCCCATTTTAAATTTATTTTGCATATCTAACCATTCAGCCCCACTTGCTAAGACTTTAAAAGGCATAATCTTTAGCATTCTGGTACTACTTGTCAATGTTCATTGTCTGGTGCCTTGTTTGCAATGAAGTGTAACAGTAAGCATTTAAAGCTTTAATGAGTTGAATGTGAGTATGCTTGAGTGTCCTGGCTGGTTGACATTAAAAATGGAAAGCAGAACAAGAGAAATGTACCAGAATCACCTCAATATATTCTTTTAACCTCGACACTAAGAGAACTTATTTGATAGCCCAATGAGTAACTGACTATATTCCCCTTGTATCATTTCTTAGATGTTATTCAATGTGATCCATAGCTTTTTTTCAGACCTCACCTCAATGGCAAAACAGAAGGAGAGAAGATGGTATGTGATGGTGTCATTTCTCTGATCCTCTAGATAGATCGCCTAATAATATTAATGCAAAGTACATGCAAATGCAAATAAGCTGTATTGCTTCTGCATAACAGTAATTAATATGCTGGTAACTCCATAGGGTTTGAATGTTAAGATGGGTCTTTGACAAAAAAGACAACATAGTATAACATTGGAAATAATTATGCTCTCTCTTTTTTAGGATAAGTGATTAGTGTTCAGTTTCAGTACTTATATTTGCTTTATAAAAGCTGTATTGTGCTCATTTTTGTTTTGACATGGAAGGATGCTTTACAAGATCATTTCATTCAATATAGTTTAAGTCACTGACTAGACATCATGATTCACATGCATATTTCCATAAGCATATACTGTAACTCATTATGCTTAATGACTAAAAGCACTTCTGCAAAATCACCTTGAGACTAAAGTGATGTTCTGCTGAGATGCTTTTCCTACATGACAGATCAACATGGTATCTGATGTGATAAAGATACAAGGCCCTTCTTTTCTTTTCCCCCCAAATTTAGAATGAATTAAAGACAACCACTCACCAGAAAACATTCATTTAGGATGCATTTTTGTGATGTTAAATGCTAAACAAGGCAAATTTAGACTAATATATAGATCTTACGTTCATGATTATAATTTTCTCTGCATGTTTAGAAAGATATTTTAAGGTAATGCACTGCCTGAGGAATAATGACATTTACTAATTGCATGTGTACATACACATGTGAATGCCTTGATGGGGATATCTATTTGTGTGTAGCTTTCTAGAAATGAGTACCAGTGTTAGCTATTTGACATGAGATACTGAAATTATTAGAAGTGATCTGCAGAAAAAAGTCTAATCGCATTGTGTTTCAAAAGCATATCCTAGAGTATTTAGATCAAAAAAGAATTTTCAGTCAATTCATTAACATACCCCAAATGGTTGAATCCTTGTTCCTTCATCTATGATCAGGTTTTATATAAATGCAGGTATAGTATATATACAGTTTTGGGAAGACAAGTACCTATAATGGAAAGGGAAATCTCTGATTACCACTGTTGATCTGTGAGAATAAAATAATTTAAAAACATTTTATAAGGCTGACTCAGTTACTTATTAAAAAGTTATTACTGTAGAACTAGTTAGAAGTACTCTGTTCTGGGGCATCTGGGTGGCTCAGTTGGTTCAGCGTCTGACTCTTGATTTCCAGTCCGGTCATAATCTCACAGTCTGTGGGTTTGAGACCCCGTGTGCCACATCGGGCTCTGCACTGACAGTGCAGAGCCTGCTTTGGATTCTCTCCTTTTCCCTCTGTCTGTCCCTCCCACACTTACTCTCTTGTTCTCTCTCTCTGTCTCTCAATAAATAAACAAGCAAACAAACTTAAAAAAAAAGAAGTATTCTCTCTTGGGTTAATTAGATTAGCAAAGGCTAAAAATTAGTCTGGAAATCTTTACATAAATTCAAGGGGCCACAGTACTTTCCCACTTGCGTTTTTATTTTTATTTATTTTTTTTTCAACGTTTATTTATTTTTGGGACAGAGAGAGACAGAGCATGAACGGGGGAGGGGCAGAGAGAGAGGGAGACACAGAATCGGAAACAGGCTCCAGGCTCCGAGCCATCAGCCCAGAGCCTGACGCGGGGCTCGAACTCACGGACCGCGAGATCGTGACCTGGCTGAAGTCGGACGCTTAACCGACTGCGCTACCCAGGCGCCCCAACGTTTTTAAATTCTAATTAATTCGGGTGGTTTCTGAATTTCTAGGTTATAGAAGATTGGCTTAAAGTTAGCGTTCAGTTACATTCCGAACTCATTCTCTATGGAAGTCACCATCCTAGATGTTGTGGCTACTGAGGATTAAGCAAATAAAAACCAGAAACAACTGTTCCTGCCCAGTCCACCCCCCTGAATTTAAAAATCTAGCAAAGTGAAAAAGACGCATACAAAACAATGACAAGAAAATAAGGCAGATGACTTTATATCAGGTAACAATTGTTGGGCATAGAGTATATGGAAGAACTTTCCTGGTGTGATTATTCGTAACCCAGGTATGCCTGCTATTACTCACTGCTGCTTCAGGCCTTTGGGACGCTTTCAGTGCCCACTGTGACTCCCACTGCCTCCTCACACATCTTTTCATTTTGAGAGCAAGTTTGGCAGTGGTTTATGTTTGAGACAATACCCGTGCTCAGAGGACACCAATGATTCCAGCTTCCTGTTTGTGTTTTCCTATTACTCCTACCAAAGTGGGATTCGTGCATATTAGGATCTCATGGCTGGTACAGGAGGAATGAATCCTTACTCTCGTTGTACAAAAGTTTAATATCAGAAAACATAAATAAGACAGGCTTGTAAAAGACAAGATAACACAGCTTCAGGTCTGAGCCAGATGACCTTTAACTTACCAAAAAAATAAAAGTTAGTTGTACCTACTTAATGTGGGCATGGGGTGCCTGGGTGGCTCAGTGGGTTAGGCTTCTGATTCTTGATTTCGTTTCAGATCATGATCTCACGGTTCACGGGATTGAGTCCTGAGTTGGGCTCTGCACTGACAGTGCGGAGCCTGTTTGGGATTCTCTCTCTACCTCTCTCTCTGTCCACCCCTGCTTGTGCACTCTCTCTCTGTCTCTCTCAAAATAAATAAACTTAAAAAAAAAAAGAGAACGAATGTGAGCAATTGGCTGGACATAGAGTAGGAATTTCATAAATGTAAGTTCTCTTCTAATTTCTTAGAATGTGGTGTCAGTTATGCTAATCCTAATGTTTATTGAGGAAGGGACATGTCACTCCATATATAGAGTGTATGCTTCATTATTATTTTGACTCGAGATGTTAGCTCCTTTCTTCAAGTGTTTATTCTGCTGGATTTCCTTTCTTGCCTTCTTCTTTCTTCCCCAGCGCAATATTTTAATACTCTCAGACAGTCCTCAGGTAACAATTTCATGTGAAAAACTAACAGTAATGAAGTATCACAGTCTTTCCAGGAAGTTATGAAATCACTAACTTTTACTGACAGATAATGAATTTTCTTTTTATTGTTAGGAAATTGTATGCAGGCAGCACTGGAGAACAAACTCTGCTTTGTATACATTGCCAACTCTTGCTTAATTTAGTTTCACAAACAGTCCCAAACACAGTTTCCCCCCCAAAATATAAACCAGTTCCCACAGCAAAAGTTTTACTAATTTTCAATTCGAGTTTTCTTTCTTTTCCATCCTTCTGTTGACCGAGCTGGTCAGACTAAGCGGCAAGACGGTGATGGGACAAAAGAGAGCACCCAGGGGTCTCTGGCTACTATGTGCTTCCTAAACCAAGACCTATCTCTAGGATTTCCATTTTCTGTCTTTCTACTTGCTTTAGATGAAGATCCTCAAGGCACTGACATTTAAAATATTCTTTCTGTCCTCTGTGAAACAACACCCTAGGGTCTTGATGTGCAGCAGTGATGGATGGGGACACTTGGTTATGGAAGTTTGCAGATATCCAACTTGAGCAGTCTTGGCTTCTCAGGCTAGTTCTGGCCCTTACTAGCTGTGCAGCCTTGTGTGAGTCAGGCTTTCAGCTTTGCCGTCTTTAAAACGAGGACTACAGTAGTACCTGTCTCATAGGTAAAATAAATGCACGTAGTTACCAGAAGAGAACATAGTAAGCGCTATATGAATGATAGCTGCCATTATCATTGCAAGCTAATTAATTGAGATCATTTAAACTACTCAGCAATTAAGTTTCATTGCCGAAAGGCCCTTGAGAAGCAATGCCACACACGATTTGAGAACTGGGAAGGAGAGATCTTTTGTTATATCAGCCACACTGCGTCACAGGTGACTGCTGGCCTCTCCTTCCTGAACAAAGGCCACAAGAAGATGGAAAGCTAGATGTGTATATAAGATCACATCATTTATAATACTTGGTATTTACTGCATTGACTTGGGCGTCCCGAGAAGCAGACACTGAGGTAAAGATTCAAGATTAAGTAGTTTATTTGGGGTGTGAAGGAAACACCAGTAGTGGAGTTGTGGGGGTGGGGGATTGGCAAGGAAGAGGACCTCAATAAGCCAACTACCATGTAGGTGACTGGAGCACAGTCCCAGTAGGGCAACTCTGTGAACCAAAAGCAGGATGCACACCTCTGAGTTAGTACATCCGAGGGGCAAGGAAACTAGGGCATTTATCCATTAACCCCTGACTGTCAGTACTTAGTGGCCACCCATATTGGTTTGTTAGTTTTCCAGCATTCTCGGTTGCTAGCGCAGGACAAGGTAGCTCTGGCCAGCCAAGGAAGTCCTTATAGAAGGAAATGGTGCTCCTGTGTCCCCTGTGGTGGAAAGGAGGAGGGAATATAAATGGGCACCCAAGCACCTGTTTTAACTACTTACAGAGTACTATTGGTATGACTTTGGGGAGGTTTTAATGAGATCCTTCTTACACGTATAATCCTGAGGATATAATGGGTTTATGTTGCAATTTGATGTAGAAACATACTTAGTTTTGGTAAACAAAAGCTATAATGTGCCTATGGCATGTTAGACATCTTCTACACCATCAATCCTTGCACATTTGCTTCTTAATGAGCACACCGCATAGCTACCTCTCTGTTTTGCCCCCCCCCCCCCCCCCCCCCCCCCCCCGTGCTTGTTGAGCTCTCTGAAACTTTGGGGGAGCATGACCAGAACTTCACCCTGATTCCCTTTCTTTGCATTCTTTTATCTACCCATCAGAACTACTTTGCATATCAATATGTTATCCATGAACTGCCAGGGCAGGGTTTATTTTAACCTATTATTCTGCTTCACAAAGAATGAAACTTATTATACGAAAACTTAGATAACTACTCTGCTACCTGATCTGCTTAGTAGCGCATTCACTTGCAGATTCTGCCAGCTTTTGTCTTTTTCTTACATTGCTGATAATTGTTACTCTTCTGACATGTTCCATGTACACCTCGGTCTTAATAACGAAGGGAGAAAAGCAACACAGAAATATTCATACCTGGTGCTTCATTTTATGTGGGCTCCCTGAAGGGACAGGCTTGTGACTGTGCCTACATTCCTAGGAAATTAATGTTCCTTCTTCAGACTCCTGTTTTTCTATTTATAGCCACAGGGCTTCAGTTTTATAAGTGTCCAGAAAGTTCTGAGTAATGCATAGAATTCTACATACACAGCAAATGCAACCTTGGCAAAATGTAATCCCTGGTGAGAGAGGAAAATAGAGAATCAACAATCCGTTGCTTTTATTAGAATAATAAAACTGGAACAGTTTGTGTCTGAAAGTGCTGTAAACCAGATTCTTTTTCATGTAAATTCTATAGCCAGGATATAATGGACACTGTCATGAATTTGGTAAGTAGAAAATTATAATATTTGGAGAAAACTTGACTTCTCCTGGGTACAATGTTTTCCGTTGTTTATTTATTCAAATGTGCCTATTTTTATGGATCCTTGGTGAAGATGTGGGCTTAAGTGAAACAGTTTCACGTGAGCATGAAGAGAATTTGTGTGTCTCTAACAACACATTAAATAAAAATAAGTACAATCATTTTCTAATACCATCTCTCAAGTCTTCCCGTTCATTTTTTTTCAAAATATTAAAAATTTGAGAACTCCATGTGGACTCTAGTATATCTAATATTTATTAAGGAGAAGCCATTCTATTCAATACACAGAGCCTACTCTTAATTATTGTCTTGACAGCTTGCATGTAATTACACATTTTTGTTGCAACAAAGTTGTATAGAATTAACATCACCATATTAAAGAATATCATAAAACATCTATCTATCTTCAAATGCTACTATATTTGGCTTAGGCAAAATAAGAATGGTGGTGTTGGACTTTCTAGATACAGTATTTAATGGGATGGAGCCGGATATAATGTAATGAAATGACCTTGACATACCTATAAATGAACAAACCAAAAGAACAACTCCATTGTTCACAGGAATGAATGCAACTCTTTGAATCTCCATTAGTCCCTGGTTCTATAGCTACACTGTCTGTACTCTGGTAGTTTTTTGAGGAAAGATTAAGGATTCAAAATTGTTTAAACCTGTCTCTCTTTCTCCCTCTCCCTTCCACCCATTACCATAGTATGGGTAATTCACATTTCTCTTCATTATAGTGTCTTCTAAGGCTTCAGAATCATGTCATTCCTCATGCAGCAACAAAGAGAAAAATATCTCACTTTCAACAAATTTGATTTGAAACTGGCAATTATATAAGGTAATGCTTAAAAAGTAAACCCTAGAGAAGGACCTAGGTGATTATTTAAGGACTAAGGTTTGTGACAGCATGGACATTTGCTCTAAACTGTATTCAACATACTCATTATCCCAATCCTAATGAGGCCTTTACATCTTATTTCAGAAGCAGTTTGCTAAGGCAAGTGTGTCATAGAAGAAACTAAGGTTTTGGTTTGTTTTCATATCTTAGACTAGTAGATCAAGTAACACAGAATCTCATTTTTTAACTTTCTTTTTATTTTTTTATATTTATAGGCAAAAATTAAGTTCTGATTTTAATTGATTTAATTTGTATGCTGATATTAATCTTTTAAAAATATGTCTATTAGCCATTTCAGATCTGAGAGTTATAGATCCACATGCTTTACTCATTTTTCTATTGGTTTTTAAGTGTTTTCCATTTTTATTATAAAAATGTTAGACATCACAGAGGTGGAGAGTATAGTGTAATGCAGACCTTTGCTCCTGTCACCCAATTAATATTTACTTTTGGCCAATCTTGTTTCACTTATAATTCCATTCCTTTTCTTTCCAGATCATTGTGAAGCAAATTGTAAATATAGCATCTGTAAATATTTCTGCATGCATTTCTAAAATATACAAGCCCTTGGGGCGCCTAGGTGGCTCAGTTGGTTAAGTGGCTGACTCTTGATTTCAGCTCAGGTCATGATCTCACGGTTCAGGAGATCGAGCCCTGCATCCGACTCTGCACTGTCAGTGTGGAGCCTGTTTGGGATTCTCTCTCTCCCTCTCTCTCTCAAAATAAATAAATAAACATTTTTTTTTTATAAAAGCCCTTAAAAATAGCCCAATGCCAACATTAAAACTTAATACTCCATTACTATCATTAAATGTCTAGGGGCGCCTGGGTGGCGCAGTCGGTTAAGCGTCCGACTTCAGCCAGGTCACGTCAGCCAGGTCACGATCTCGCGGTCCGTGAGTTCGAGCCCCGCATCAGGCTCTGGGCTGATGGCTCAGAGCCTGGAGCCTGTTTCCGTTTCTGTGTCTCCCTCTCTCTCTGCCCCTCCCCCGTTCATGCTCTGTCTCTCTCTGTCCCAAAAATAAATAAACGTTGAAAAAAAATTTTTTTAAATAAAAAATAAAAAATAAATGTTCAGTATTCATAATTTCTCTCAAAAGTTTCAAACAAGTTTTTGAATCAGGATGTAAATAGTGTGTACACATGTGATTAGATGAAATATCTCTTAAATCTTGTTTGATTTATAGGTCATCTCTTCATCTCTTCCCCTGCACCGAACTATTTTCTTTTAAATATATACAAAAGAAACCAACTTACTTGTCCTATAGATTTTGCTACAGTATGAATTTTGTTATAGCATCCCCATGGTGTCATTTTATATGCTCCTAAGACCCTATGATCCTTGTGAATTGATATATAAAGTTTGAGGTTCGGAAAGATTACTTTGTAAGTAGTGGAATGCACTTCCGTCAAGAGGGATGTAATGTTTGGTTTGTCTCATTTTTCTTTGTATGTGATGCACCAACCTTTGAGGATTATTGTCAGGATCTACTAATCCATTAGGAATGGTAAAATGGCGATATTCTAATTCTGTTATTCCTTTCTCATTTATTAGACAGGATAATTGCGTAAAAAGAAACTACCGCTTTTCAAGTGTTCAGTGACCCTGTAACACAGTTTATGTAAAAGGCAGGATACATGTTTAAGTCTTTTCTTTTATAGTCAAATGCAGTAATTTTGGAAAGGGCACCAGTAAAGTTCTTGTCATTATGTTTTGTTGTATCTTGCTTTGAAGATCATTACGAATTCATGGAAATAAATATATTTGCTGGGTTTTCACCCACTGAAGTTATATCTTTTCCTGACACTTAAATTGTGTCACTTGAGGAGGCCCTTGGAAACCTCTTCATATGGGTTCCTGAGTCATTCTCTTGGTCTGCTCTGGCTCCCATAACAAATACCATAGATTGGGTGGCTTAAACAACTAATTTATTTCTCGCAGTTCTAGAGGCTGGAAGCTCTGAGATCTGGATGCTGGCATGGCTGGCTTCTGGTAAGAGCCCTCTTTCTGGCTTGCAGAAGATCATCTTTCTTGGTACATTTTCACATGGAGAAAGAAAAAAATACAAGCTCTCTGGCGTTTTTTTCTCTGAGGACACTAATCTCATCACAAATGCCCCACCCTCAGAATCTTAGCTGAAACTAATTATCTCCCAAATACCCCAACTCCCAACTACCATCACACTGGGGGTGAGGGCTCCAACTTAGGAATTTTGAGAAGACACAAAATGATTGTCTTTTTGACACAATCCTGCTGTTTTTGGTTTCTTTGCTTCCAGGTCGGGCAAGATATGCTGAACTGATTTTATACTTTTCCTAATTTGGCCTTAGAGTCAGCTAATTTTTCAAAGATCTCTGTTTTGTTATTTTTTGTTTTGTTTTGTTGTTTTGTTATTAAGTGGGAAATGGTAATTAAAACGCAAAATCTGGGCACTGAATGTGCTCACTGCTTTTGGTTTGGTCATTGTTTTAATGGGCAGAAACAGGATTTTTTTTTTTCCCCAAGATAAAATACATCATGATTTCATAAACACATTTCCAATTCAAATTCAGGACTATTTATTTGTGTGTGTGTGTGTGTGTGTGTGTGTGTGTGTGTGTGTGTGTGTGTTTAACCTCACTGAGCTTGTGTCTATATCCCTTTTCTAAAAATCTTGGCTTTTATTTATTTTTATTTTTTTATGTTTGTTTATTATTTTTGACAGACAGAATCAGAGTGCGAGTGAGGGAGGAGCAGAGAGAGAGGGAGACACAGAATCTGAAGCAGGCTCTAAGCTCTGAGCTGTCAGCACAGAGCCCCACGCAGGTCTTAAACCCATGAGCCGCAAGATCATGACTGAGCCAAAGTCTGACGCTTAACCGGCTGAGCCACCCAGGTGTCCCTAAAAATTTTAGTTTTTAAGGACATTATCAGCTTCTTTCTCTTTTGCAAAATGAATATTAGAATAACAACAAAATCTTACTACCCACAGTATGATACTGAAAGTTTAAAATATTTTTGCAGTCCTTTGTTTATTTCCCTTAAGGTATATCCCAATTGAGATTTGTAGCAAGATTACTGTCTATTCAAATCAGTTTGTATGGATCTTCTCTGTGTGCTTATGACACTAACTGTATCCTCCTTGGATTTGTTTATTTTACTTTCATTTGTGTGTGTGTGTGTGTGACGGCTTTATTTAATTTTTATGATAATTATGTAAAATGATAATATGGTTCCAAAGTAAAATTTATAAAACACAGTATATTCAAATAAGTCTTATTTGTATCCCTTTCCTCTCCACCCCCTTCCTTCCTTCCATACATATATTTTTATTTTTTTTATTTTTTTTTGCTTTATTTTTTTTATTTATTTTTTTTATTTATATATGAAATTTATTGTCAAATTGGTTTCCATACAACACCCAGTGCTCATCCCAAAAGGTGCCCTCCTCAGTACCCATCACCCACCCTCTCCTCCCTCCCACCCCCCTTCAACCCTTAGTTTGTTCTCAGTTCTCAACAGTCTTTTATGCTTTGGCTCTCTCCCACTCTAACCTCTTTTTTTTTTTTTTTTCCTTCCCCTCCCCCATGGGTTCCTGTTAAGTTTCTCAGGATCCACATAAGAGTGAAAACATATGGTATCTGTCTTTCTCTGTATGGCTTATTTCACTTAGCATCACACTCTCCAGTTCCATCCACGTTGCTACAAAAGGCCATATTTCATTTTTTCTCATTGCCACGTAGTATTCCATAGTGTATATAAACCACAATTTCTTTATCCATTCATCATTTGATGGACATTTAGGCTCTTTCCATAATTTGGCTATTGTTGAGAGTGCTGCTATGAACATTGGGGTACAAGTGCCCCTATGCATCAGTACTCCTGTGTCCCTTGGATAAATTCCTAGCAGTGCTATTGCTGGGTCATAGGGTAGGTCTATTTTTAATTTTCTGAGGAACCTCCACACTGCTTTCCAGAGCGGCTGCACCAATTTGCATTCCCACCAACAGCGCAAGAGGGTTCCCGTTTCTCCACATCCTCTCCAGCATCTATAGTCTCCTGATTTGTTCATTTTGGCCACTCTGACTGGCGTGAGGTGATACCTGAGTGTGGATTTGATTTGTATTTCCCTGATAAGGAGCGACGCTGAACATCTTTTCATGTGCCTGTTGGCCATCCGGATGTCTTCTTTAGAGAAGTGTCTATTCATGTTTTCTGCCCATTTCTTCACTGGGTTATTTGCTTTTCTGGTGTGGAGTTTGGTGAGCTCTTTATAGATTTTGGATACTAGCCCTTTGTCCGATATGTCATTTGCAAATATCTTTTCCCATTCCGTTGGTTGCCTTTTAGTTTTGTTGGTTGTTTCCTTTGCTGTGCAGAAGCTTTTTATCTTCATAAGGTCCCAGTAATTCACTTTTTCTTTTAATTCCCTTGCCTTTGGGGATGTGTCGAGTAAGAGATTGCTACGGCTGAGGTCAGAGAGGTCTTTTCCTGCTTTCTCCTCTAAGGTTTTGATGGTTTCCTGTCTCACATTCAGGTCCTTTATCCATTTTGAGTTTATTTTTGTGAATGGTGTGAGAAAGTGGTCTAGTTTCAACCTTCTGCATGTTGCTGTCCAGTTCTCCCAGCACCATTTGTTAAAGAGACTGTCTTTTTTCCATTGGATGTTCTTTCCTGCTTTGTCAAAGATGAGTTGGCCATACGTTTGTGGGTCTAGTTCTGGGGTTTCTATTCTATTCCATTGGTCTATGTGTCTGCTTTTGTGCCAGTACCATGCTGTCTTGATGATGACAGCTTTGTAGTAGAGGCTAAAGTCTGGGATTGTGATGCCTCCTGCTTTGGTCTTCTTCAAAATTACTTTGGCTATTCGGGGCCTTTTGTGGTTCCATATGAATTTTAGGATTGCTTGTTCTAGTTTCGAGAAGAATGCTGGTGCAATTTTGATTGGGATTGCATTGAATGTGTAGATAGCTTTGGGTAGTAGTGACATTTTGACAATATTTATTCTTCCAATCCATGAGCAGGGAATGTCTTTCCATTTCTTTAAATCTTCTTCAATTACCTTCATAAGCTTTCTATAGTTTTCAGCATACAGATCCTTTACATCTTTGGTTAGATTTATTCCTAGGTATTTTATGCTTCTTGGTGCAATTGTGAATGGGATCAGTTTCTTTATTTGTCTTTCTGTTGCTTCATTGTTAGTGTATAAGAATGCAACTGATTTCTGTACATTGATTTTGTATCCTGCAACTTTGCTGAATTCATGTATCAGTTCTAGCAGACTTTTGGTGGAGTCTATCGGATTTTCCATGTATAATATCATGTCATCTGCAAAAAGCGAAAGCTTGACTTCATCTTTGCCAATTTTGATGCCTTTGATTTCCTTTTGTTGTCTGATTGCTGATGCTAGAACTTCCAGCACTATGTTAAACAACAGCAGTGAGAGTGGGCATCCCTGTCGTGTTCCTGATCTCAGGGAAAAAGCTCTCAGTTTTTCCCCGTTGAGGATGATGTTAGCTGTGGGCTTTTCATAAATGGCTTTTATGATCTTTAAGTATGTTCCTTCTATCCCGACTTTCTCAAGGGTTTTTATTAAGAAAGGGTGCTGGATTTTGTCAAAGGCCTTTTCTGCATTGTCATATGGTTTTTCTCTTTTTTTTTGTTAATGTGATGTATCACGTTGATTGATTTGCGAATGTTGAACCAGCCCTGCATCCCAGGAATGGATCCCACTTGATCATGGTGAATAATTCTTTTTATATGCCGTTGAATTCGATTTGCTAGTATCTTATTGAGAATTTTTGCATCCATATTCATCAGGGATATTGGCCTGTAGTTCTCTTTTTTTACTGGGTCTCTGTCTGGTTTAGGAATCAAAGTAATATTGGCTTCATAGAATGAGTCTGGAAGTTTTCCTTCCCTTTCTATTTCTTGGAATAGCTTGAGAAGGATAGGTATTATCTCTGCTTTAAACGTCTGGTAGAACTCCCCTGGGAAGCCATCTGGTCCTGGACTCTTATTTGTTGGGAGATTTTTGATAACCGATTCAATTTCTTCGCTGGTGATGGGTCTGTTCAAGCTTTCTATTTCCTCCTGATTGAGTTTTGGAAGAGTGTGGGTGTTCAGGAATTTGTCCATTTCTTCCAGGTTGTCCAATTTGTTGGCATATAATTTTTCATAGTATTCCCTGATAATTGTTTGTATCTCTGAGGGATTGGTTGTAATCATTCCATTTTCATTCATGATTGTATCTATTTGGGTCATCTCCCTTTTCTTTTTGAGAAGCCTGGCTAGAGGTTTGTCAATTTTGTTTATTTTTTCAAAAAACCAACTCTTGTTTCCGTTGATCTGCTCTACAGTTTTTTTAGATTCTATATTGTTTATTTCTGCTCTGATCTTTATTATTTCTCTTCTTCTGCTGGGTTTAGGTTGCCTTTGCTGTTCTGCTTCTATTTCCTTTAGGTGTGCTGTTAGATTTTGTATTTGGGATTTTTCTTGTTTCTTGAGATAGGCCTGGATTGCAATGTATTTTCCTCTCAGGACTGCCTTCGCTGCGTCCCAAAGCGTTTGGATTGTTGTATTTTCATTTTCGTTTGTTTCCATATATTTTTTAATTTCTTCTCTAATTGCCTGGTTGACCCACTCATTCGTTAGTAGGGTGTTCTTTAACCTCCATGCTTTTGGAGGTTTTCCAGACTTTTTCCTGTGGTTGATTTCAAGCTTCATAGCATTGTGGTCTGAAAGTATGCATGGTATGATTTCAATTCTTGTAAACTTATGAAGGGCTGTTTTGTGACCCAGTATATGATCTATCTTGGAGAATGTTCCATGTGCACTCGAGAAGAAAGTATATTCTGTTGCTTTGGGATGCAGAGTTCTAAATATATCTGTCAAGTCCATCTGATCCAATGTCTCATTCAGGGCCCTTGTTTCTTTATTGACCGTGTGTCTAGATGATCTATCCATTTCTGTGAGTGGGGTGTTAAAGTCCCCTGCAATTACCACATTCTTATCAATAAGGTTGCTTATGTTTATGAGTAATTGTTTTATATATTTGGGCGCTCCGGTATTCGGCGCATAGACATTTATAATTGTTAGCTCTTCCTGATGGATAGACCCTGTCACTATTATATAATGTCCTTCTTCATCTCTTGTTACAGCCTTTAATTTAAAGTCTAGTTTGTCTGATATAAGTATGGCTACTCCAGCTTTCTTTTGGCTTCCAGTCGCATGATAAATAGTTCTCCATCCCCTCACTCTCAATCTAAAGGTGTCCTCAGGTCTAAAATGAGTCTCTTGTAGACAGCAAATAGATGGGTCTTGTTTTTTTATCCATTCTGATACCCTATGTCTTTTGGTTGGCGCATTTAATCCATTTACATTCAGTGTTATTATAGAAAGATGTGGGTTTAGAGCCATTGTGATATCTGTATGTTTTATGCTTGTAGTGATGTCTCTGGTACTTTGTCTCACAGGGTCCCCCTTAGGATCTCTTGGAGGGCTGGTTTAGTGGTGACAAATTCCTTCAGTTTTTGTTTGTTTGGGAAGACCTTTATCTCTCCTTCTATTCTAAATGACAGACTTGCTGGATAAAGGATTCTCGGCTGCATATTTTTTCTGTCTAGCACACTGAAAATCTCGTGCCAATTCTTTCTGGCCTGCCAAGTTTCAAAAGAGAGATCAGTCACGAGTCTTATAGGTCTCCCTTTATATGTGAGGGCACGTTTACCCCTTGCTGCTTTCAGAATTTTCTCTTTATCCTTGTATTTTGCCAGTTTCACTATGATATGTCGTGCAGAAGATCGATTCAAGTTACGTCTGAAGGGAGTTCTCTGTGCCTCTTGGATTTCAATGCCTTTTTCCTTCCCCAGTTCAGGGAAGTTCTCAGCTATTATTTCTTCAAGTACCCCTTCAGCACCTTTCCCTCTCTCTTCCTCCTCTGGGATACCAATTATGCGTATATTATTTCTTTTTAGTGTATCACTTAGTTCTCTAATTTTCCCCTCATACTCCTGGATTTTTTTATCTCTCTTTTTCTCAGCTTCCTCTTTTTCCATAACTTTATCTTCTAGTTCACCTATTCTCTCCTCTGCCTCTTCAATCCGAGCCGTGGTGGTTTCCATTTTGTTATGCATTTCGTTTAAAGCGTTTTTCAGCTCCTCGTGACTGTTCCTTAGTCCCTTGATCTCTGTAGCAAGAGATTCTCTGCTGTCAGCTATACTGTTTTCAAGCCCAGCGATTAATTTTATGACTATTATTCTAAATTCACTTTCTGTTATATTATTTAAATCCTTTTTTGATCAGCTCATTAGCTGTTGTTATTTCCTGGAGATTCTTCTGAGGGGAATTCTTCCGCTTGGTCATTTTGGATAATCCCTGGCGTGGTGAGGAACTGCAGGGCACTTCCCCTGTGCTATGGTGTATAACTGGAATTGGTGGGCGGAGCCGCAGTCAGACCTGATGTCTGCCCCCAGCCCACCGCTGGGGCCACAGTCAGACTGGTGTGTGCCTTCTCTTCCCCTCTCCTAGGGGCGGGATTCACTGTGGGGTGGGGTGGCCTGTCTGGGCTACTTGCACACTGCCAGGCTTGTGGTGCTGGGGATCTGGCGTCTTAGCTGGGGTGGGTAGGCAAGGTGTACAGGGGCAGGAGGGGCAGGCTTAGCTTGCTTCTCCTTAGGTGATCCACTTCAGGAGGGGCCCTGTGGCAGCAGGAGGGAGTCAGATCCACTGCCGGAGGTTTGGCTCCGCAGAAGCGCAGAGTTGGGTGTTTGCGCGGAGCGAGCAAGTTCCCTGGCAGGAACTGGTTCTCTTTGGGATTTTGGCTGGGGGGTGGGCGGGGGAGATGGCGCTGGCGAGCGCCTTTGTTCCCCACCAAACTGAGCTCTGTCGTCCGGGGGCTCAGCAGCTCTCCTTCCCTTTGTCCTCCAGCCTTCCCGCTTTCTGAGCAGAGTTGTTAACTTATGACCTCCCAGCCGCTAAGTCGCGCTTGCTGTCGGAACACAGTCCGTCAGGCCCCTCCGCTTTTTGCAAGCCAGACTCGGGGGCTCTGCTTGGCCGGCGAGCCACCCCTCCGCCCCGGCTCCCTCCCGCCAGTCCGTGGAGTGCACCGCCTCGCCGCCCTTCCTACCCTCTTCCGTGGACCTCTCGTCTGCGCTTGGCTCCGGCGACTCCGTTCTGCTAATCCTCTGGTGGTTTTCTGGGTTATTTAGGTAGGTGTAGGTGGAATCTAAGTGATCAGCAGGACGCGCGGTGAGCCCAGCGTCCTCCTACGCCGCCATCTTCCCTCTCTCCCATAAATATATTTTTAAATTACAGCTTATCCTTTATTTTTTTATTATAGGCAAAAATAATGTGTGTGTATTTCCACTCCATCCCCATTTTTGTAAAAGACAAATGATAGCATACTATTCATAGTTGTCTCCATCTAGCTTTCTTCACATAACAATATGTCCTGGCACTCCCTTTACAATAGCACATGTCAACACCCCCCATTCATTTTTGTCAGATGCATAGATTTCCATTTTGTGAATATATCACAGTTTCATAAGTAAGTTCAAAATAGGTGGACAATTGACTTGTTTCCAGCTGTTTGTTATGAAAATACTGCTCTAAGGAAGAGCCTTTAGCATACACAAAGAATTTTTCTGTAAGTAACTTTTGATTCCGATGCACCGCCAGTTCCTAACGGCTAAACTTCAGAATGTGCAAAGATGGAGATAAAAATAACCTATAAATAACCCAAAGGTGATTACCTTGGGGTAATCACTGAATAAAGGTTAATCACTATGAACCTCTTTCCTTCCAGTTTTCATTCTGTTTGCACAAACCCGCAACCCTAAAAGCAGAGATTGTTGTAAAGATGTAGACTCCTGTAGCCTTCTTTCAGCTAGCATTGTGGTTTAAGTATTACCTGTTTTCAAAAACATTCTCAATGAACATCATCTTGATGCCTGCATAATGTTGTCAGATTATAATTAACAACTTCTCTATACTGTATAGACACATTACGCTTTCTGACACATATTGATACACTGCCAATAAGGAAAGGTGTTGTGATTTGTAATGTAAACAGCACTCCATGTATGCCGATGCTATCCGTGCACGAGACCTCCTTCTGATGACGATTTGGTGGATCTGGGGCAGGACCTGAGACTCTGCATTCCTGACAGATGCCCAAGTGAGCCATTGCTGCTGGTGCCTGCATAGTACAGTTCTTCAAAAAGCACTTATGTAAGGGATGATCATGGCCCAGTATTTTATTTTACTTCCTGTGAGATCGAACAAGGGGGCTGGACTTAGCATGAGTACTTACATGCTACACACCGGACCAGGTGGCCTCTGGATATCCTCTCTCCCCTCTGAGCCCTTTGATCCAAGGGACAGTTTTTTCTAACATTTCAGTATCTGCCCTTAGGTCTATTTTAGGTGGGTTACAGTTAAACTTCAAAATGTAGAGGATCTTTGTTGTGATAAGCTAGGGAGTAATATCTCAGTGAAGGCAGCAACGGTAAGGGCTTCTTCCTCATTTTACCCCATGTGCTGTTGAATCAACACCAAACTGTGATGTGTTTGAAGCTTTTCCAGTGATGTAGGTCATGTGAAAGACCTGACGAGGCTCCAGAATTTCCCTGGAATACATGTTTCCTTCATCCTTTGCAGGGCTCATGTACCCATTTTTTTTTTTTCATTATGCAGATACTTGGTTGGCTGGCTCTAAGAGTATAATGATGAATAGCAAATTATACCTGTTTTCAAGGGTCTTAGAGTTTAGGAGGTTAGACAGGGAAGATAATTATAATTATAGAACTTTATGTGTGGTAAATACTATAGTAAGTTACAAGTAGGCACAGAGGAAGGAATCATAACACAATATTTTAGGACCGTGTTCCAGGAAAATTGAATACAAAGGTATAAATTAGCCAAGGGAAAAAAAAGAGGGGGTTCTGGAAGGAGGGAATATTCTGCAGGAAGATTTAGAGATTCAAAAGAGAAAGAAGAAAAACAAAAAGGCAAATTGAGGAACTGTAAGTAATCTGTCCTGAGGATACAGGGAGAGGTCATGAGTTGTGTATGTGTGTGTGAGTGTGTGTGTGTGTGTGCTGGGGATAGGGACCATTTTACTGTAGAGAAGGGTGAAGAAGTTAGAGAGATACGTAGGTCATGATCTCGCTGTTCGTGAGTTCAAGCCCCACATCAGGCTCTGTGCTGACAGCTCAGAGCCTGGAGCCTACCTCAGATTCTGTGTCTCCTCTCTCTGCCCCTCCCCGGATTGCGCCCGCTCGCTTGCTCTCTCTCTCTCTCTCTCTCTCTCAAAAATAAATATGAAAAAAATTTATTTTAAGTTAATATTTTAACTAGGGAATGTCACCCCCCTAAAAACAAAAACCAAACAACCTAAAACCCCACTTCCTGCAACTCAAGAGAATGAATTGCTCAGTAACACACCTGAAGGTTGACAAGACTGATGTAGCCCCCTAGGGAGGCTAATAATGACTCATGTTTATGAGTGTGTCAGTGCTAGATTTAACTCTCAAACCACTCCTTTAGGTGTATGTCTTTATTATAATCGTCCTCATTGACACTTACCAACACTAGGCCAAAGCATGGTTGAACTACACTTCTGCAGCCTAGAACTTGGCAGTTGTAGAAACACAACCTGAACTCCGGTAGTTTGCTTCCAGCATCCATTTTGGGCTGTATCGCCTTCCTCACGGAAAGGCACAATGCATCTATATTTCTCTCCTGGGCACACCGATACAATGAAAAGTTCTATATACACCAATACATTCCTGGAACATACAGACGTATTTTATTTTATTTTATTTTATTTTATTTTATTTTATTTTATTTTATTTTATACATTGAAACAGAGGCAAAAATTAAGTGAATATTTAAAATTTATACAGACCTTTCAGAATAAGATTGGGCATCTGGAATCTTGACTCTCAATCTGATAACTCTAACCTAATAAGGTGAGTTTTTACCGATTGTGTAGTGATTGACTTGCTAGAAATGGAATAATGAAGAACACTTTGCTATAACATGGCGCTTGCTACCAGAGCAGAACTGTAAGCCAGCCACTTGTGTGAATATTCTGGGCTCTACAGAAATATTAGCATACTTCCTACCCATAATGCTTTGCAGGTTATGTTCAGATGCACCTCTTAAATTACATGTCTTAAGAAGTGTCTGGCATCTTTTCTCCTCAAAATGTTTGCTATATATGGTGTTTTTTACACTTTCACCCACCTTTGTGTTGAGTCCTTGCCCCCTACTGAATTAAAAGAATATGTACAGATATTTCTAAAATGGCAATAATAATGTCTATTTTACAGGATTATTTTGAGAGAACACATATGAAGTGATTGGCGCCTGGTCAGCATTCAACCAATTTTAGATCAGTAAATTTTGTTTTCTTCCTTGGCACCATAGTTGCATTATCATTATTTAGAAGTTCTGAGATTACTTTCCAAATTGTTGTGTTGGTTACAAGCTTTCTGATTGAGACAATAAAAAATGTTAGATCCGAGTGGAGAATTTGGATTTTTGACAGGATTAAAAAAAAAAAAAGTAACATTCCAGTCTACTCTGTCTGTACCCAAGAGTTCGCAGAGTTTACCCATAAAGATGAATTTTTGTTTTTATAGAAGAGGCCAACAGGACATTCATTAGCTATTACCATTGCTTGACAATGTTAGAGCTTAATTCCAAATGTGTAAAGTTAGCAAGACCCTTGTCACATGACGACTGGCTATATTAAAAGGTGACCCTATGGTTTTCCAAGGGGACATGCTTCTTGGTGTCAATTCCCTTGTGTTTGTTACTACACAGTGGGTTTCAGCTAGAAAGGGGCTAATTGACTCACCAAATGAAGAAATAGCTTCTTCAGTCATGTCCAGAGTGAATGGCAATCCCAATACACTGGAGGGTAAGGAGCTGAAAGACTTCCTAGCACCTGGATTCATGCATGTCTCATTTGAATCTAGTATTTTGCATGAAGCTTAAAAAGTAATTTTCATGCAAAAACAAGTAAATTAGGTAAGTCCCCCCACTTTTCCTTTGGATCAGGACACAGTCCTTAAAAGTGGCACATTATGCAAATGAAGTTCATATTAGTCTCCCTTTCTGCTCTTGTAACATGACAAATCACATTTTGTAGGAGCTCTTCTTTTTCTTTGAGGCCAGAGAAGTCCCTCCAGAGCATAAGAGAGCCTTTAAGTATAGCCCTTAAGCACAAAGATTGAAACCATGAAATTGCACATGGTAATTACTTAAAAATGGGACTTAGGGGCCCCTGGGTGGCTCAGTCGGTTAAGTGCCTGACTTCTGCTCAGGTCATGATCTCACAGTTTGTGAGTTCGAGCCTCACATTGGACTCTGTGCTGACAGCTAAGAGCCTGGAGACTGCTTTGCATTCTGTGTCTCTGTCTCTCTCTGCCCCTCCCCTGCTCACACTCTGTCTGTCTCTCTCTCTGAAAAATAAATAAACATTAAAAAAATAATTAAAAAATAAAATAAATAAATAAAAATGGGATTTAATTAATGCAAAAATTTACCAGAGTTTATTTTTTCTTGTTGTGAATAATTAGAGTTCATTTGTTTTACCCTTTACATTTTCTTCAGTCATTACCTACATGGAATCAAACCTAAGCCAACCTTAATTCACAGAGAAGTATAATCACATCCCAAGGTTATGGTGAGGACGGAGATTCAGGTATTAGTGTTACTATTCAGATTTGAGAATTAGGATGATTCTCACTGCACACAGTTTATGTTACTATTCACGGAAGGAATTATGCTAATTTCAGGTTTGTTTACTGCCTGAAAACAAGAGAATAAGGGGTACTGGCTGAGTTTTCCCTCATTCTTCAACAAAGCAGCAGGTGGACCAGCACGGGCTCTACATTCCCTTCCGTGACTGTCATTCACATCAAGCCGGTTCTAGCAGTTGTCAGCCATTGAAGCTCCAAGGACATGATGTCACCCGCTGAAGCCTTCCAGTCTGTTGTGACAGAATAATTGGTCCCTGGTACAATGGAAGCATATGCTGTTGATTGCAAGAATTCTGCCACTTGATGTCAGGAAGAGAAATCATAAACACTTACTAATCCACAGTATGCCTAAAATTGTCATGAAAACCCCTCTCACAGAGACTTGCATCCTGACATTTATAATTACTTGCTTTCTATAGCATAACCCCAATATTCTGTTTTTCGGCATCGATACTTACGGTTCCCCCACCTCTAGTAAAGTCTCTGAAAAGACCGAAGTATCTATCCTGATTTGCTGTGTTCTGGAAGAAGTGCTGTGATATTGTCATGGCATTAACCAAGAGTGACACATAATGAAGACTTCCAGGTCTGAGCAGGCTCAGTTGCCACGCCTCATTGTTTATCCCACAGGCAGCACTGGGGTGAAGGGGAGCTGTCCCCAAAAGACATCTCCATGGAAGTCTGAGTGAAGCTTAGATTCAGGATCTGGCAGAGCTCACACAGTATGAACACACGTACCCCACTACACCACTCTCCCACAAGAGACTCTTCATGCAGAACAACCAGTGACATCTTGAAACACTTCCAGATCTTCAGGGATGGAGCCATGAATGGAAAGAATGCTCACAAAGTCAGTCACCATCATTTAAATGTTCTGTATCTGACGGAGAGATGCTTTAGCAACACCAACGCGGCTCGTGTATTTTTCCCTAAAAGCTTTACGTATAGGACATTTTTGTTATGGCTTTTCCATGTCATCCTAAGAACAGAAGATGGTGATAGGAAAACTGAAATCCCAGAGTTACCTCGTATCTATTTTCTTGGATCAGATAGCTTGCCACTTATCTGTTCTTGAAAGAATTCTGAGACCTCGGACAGGGCGCCATCGCATCTCTGTGAGACGGCAAATAAATGGTGAGAGGCATGTTGCATAAAACTCAAGTAAGGCACATTGTAGGAATTGTCTCTTCCTTCATATGGTTAAAGCATCCAGGAGACGTGAAGGAATTGCTTAGAATTAATGTCTTTCACGAAAGGTAGCTTTTTCGCATCTGGAAAATGTTGTTCTGGATTAATGTTTCTGTTCACAAATAACCATAAAATATAACGTTTTATCACAGATAGTTGAAACAAATTATGGCAATGCCTGCAGTTTCTCTTTTAAAGATTATTGTTGTGAGAAATGAAGAAAGCTGTGTGAAATAAGCCAGAGTTAACTATTGTGCCCAGGTAGATTTTGCTGATTGAGTTAATAAACACGTTCATCCTCATAGCTAAAACATTTAGATGTAATATCAGGGATTAATAATGACATTTTCCATATTTTTTTAAATCAAAGGTCTTTTCCTAATTTTAATTTTTTAATCAGGTCTTTCCTGGACCTGTTCGCTTTAGAAATACAGTCCAGTGTTAAAATGGCTTTTCATAAGTATAACAATGAGCTAATTATCACTGTCTTCAACATAAAAACAAAAGAAACATCTAACAAGAAAGACCTGTAAATTGGCATTTTGGGGGGAAAAAAGCTGACTTTTTTCCCTATCTTTTCCCATATGAAAAAGTATCCCTTGATTTTTGTCTATTCTTCAGACTCACGTAAGGCCAAACTAGACACAATTCGTGTTTACAGAAATCAAAGACACTTTTCTTTTTTGGTCCCCTGCCATTTCTCTCCGCATTGGGACAATTTCTTACTGTGTTTCTTGCCAAACAGGGGGAGCAATGGAAAGCTGTCAAGTGCCAGTAAGCGCATTTGAGAGAAGACAGGTCAAGGTTTTTCATTTTAGAAATCCTACGAAATACAGAACAGCTTAGAGCCATATGCTGTGATGCTTCCAGGACACTTTTATTGTGGTGTGTGTTATTGTTAAGTTCCATTGAACATCCAGTGATTGGCCCAGCCTGTGGGATGGCCCTCTAGTGTGACAGTGTCAGACGTTCCTGGTGGCAGGCTTGATATGAGCTGATTGCTCCTTCCATTCAGAGAGCATCATGCCTTTTACAGTAAAGGGAAGAACAAAGCCCCTCCTGACTGACAGCAATGTATGCTGCTTTTGTTTTTAATTCTTTAACACTTGACAGTCTTAGATGGTACTTTATACAAGGAGGTCAATTTCCAAAGCGCCCTTTCTTTAGAATTCAAGGGGCGAGAGGATAAATTGAATATGACCTTCGGTAGTGATTATCTCTTCTTTTCATTTAGATATCAAATGGAAAGTTTGGAAGCCTGCTGATTATGTTATTGAATAGTCACTGACCTAAGTCTTGAGACATAAAAGTAGCCATTACTTTGGAGGCATGGCTAGTTTGGGTTCTAAATGTAGGCAAGAATGTTAAGAATTTACTCAAATTGTTGACTGCAACAGGTGTTCTAGTAGAGAAGAATAAAATAATAAGTAGGGTAATCCCTACAGAGTTGCAATCGGATTTTATGGGAAATAAATAACTTCCCTTGCTAATGTAATAAAAGCTGCGCAAATTTAATTTCTTGTTCATTGTCATTATCTAGATTTGATATTCCCACTGAGATGTCAAGGGAAGTCTCAGGGGATTGGGATGATTCTAGCAGTAACCACTGTTGCATCAGTGATGGGATGGGCTGGATACAAGCCACTCACCTCTCATGAGAAGCTAAGAATTATGGGTGGGATCCCCTACACTTGTTTCTTCTAAATCTATCAGCAATCATAATAAGAGAGCTAACTAACCTTGGAGGTATGTAAGGATATGATGACACCGGACATGCCACCCAAATGCCCCTTTAGTGAAGAACTTACTGCACCAACCACTGGGAGCGCTGTTGATAGATAACCTTCAGGTGTCAGCTCTAGTGCAGGGGGCCACTTGGCCCGAGGTCATGCCTTTCTTGGGGTGGACCACCACCAAAGGCTGATCAGTATTGTGATGTTAATGCCTGACCACCGTGGCCCAAATCAGAACAACTAAGGGCTGTTTTAGCTCTGGAGCTCCCACGGGGCCAACTGAGGTAAGGCATGCATCATGGCTCAATTTCTCCTTCTGTCCACTCAGGCCTCGTTGCATTCCCTTTTCCAGGTAGCAATCCCAGAGCCTTTCCTTAATACACAAGATGCTTTCTGCACTCCATGTCAGGGTCAGCTTCCCTAGGGATCCAAGGTGCAGCCAACATGCAGCTAGACACATCCAGGATTCTTTACTGGATTATTTGCAGTTACAATGGCCAGTGATCTTACAGGACTGTAATCCTGTTTTGTGTTTGATAAGTCTTGTTAGCAATGCAGCCAACTTCACAACTAATATTAAAATGATAGAAAGGTTATGTGAATGAGTTGAAGGAAGGGCCCCAAGCCTGTATCTTTACATCTGCAATCAGTTGTCAGCTCTTACACAATTGGGGAAAATCAAAAGACTATATTCTGTGTAGGGAGATATATATTGGCTTTAGCGTATGCACAAGTTTTGTTGTTGTTCAATTTTTGTTTTTATTTTATACGGTATTTTTTAATATAATTATTTTGAGAGAGAGAGAGAGAGGAGAGAAGAGAGAAGAGAGAGAGAGATCGCAAGCAGGCTCTGCACTGTCAGTGTGGAACCTGACACGGGCCTCGAACTCATGAACAGTGGGATCATGACTTGAATTGAAATCTAGACTCAGATGCTTAATCGACTGAGCCACCCAAGCGCCCCATACTTTATACAGTTTTTGAGTTATGTGCATAGTCCTATGAATTTTTTCCTTAAAAAAAAACTTCTACCCTTTTGATTTAAGATTTTAAAGAATTATTGCCTTCATTATCAGTACTCACTGATGCTGCCAATTCAGTTATCTGCAATGGAGCAGTGGTGGCCAAGAAAAACTAAAACAATGAATTATCCAGCATCATTTATGTTTTTTCCTAAGTACTTTTTTCCTACATTTGAATACAAATGCCTCATATAATGCACATTTAAAAATATAACTTTTAAATAAACTGCCTGTGGATAATTGAAAAGAAGACTATATTTACATTTGATTCTTTCTCTAAGAAAGCTGTAATCATATATAATCATCAAGATAAAATAGTATCTTCCATAAAAGTCATATTTTTGGTATTTTATCAGTCACAAAGAAGACTGAAAAGCAGTCGAGTGAATGTGGAGTCAATTGAGTGAAGGGAGAGTTAAAACACACTTGGGGGAAAATGAGTTGCCATTTCTCACATTGTATTTATAATTTCCTTAGCAATTGCGAGTAAAATAGAAGAGGATGATTCATGTGAGAAATTGACATTACCTATTCCGACTTGTTTGTTACATGTATGAAAATTTTCAACGAAGCAATTTTGATTTTAAAAGCTTACCCATTTGCTATTGGAAGTTTTATTTCTTTGCCTTTTCAGACTTATGAATAAAAAGGACTCAGACTTTATGAATTTACTTGGACTTTTCTCTTTTCTCGTTGAAGGGAGATATTCATTAGGGAAGCTAAATTTAAACATTCTCTTTCTGCCTTAGTCAGTAGTAAATAATGGTATCTTAGTGATAGTAAGAACTACGTTTCATTGCATGTATCTTTTTTTCCTCCCTTCCTTCCTTCCTTCCTCCCTTCCTTCCTTCCTTCCTCCCTCCCTCCCTTCCTTCCCTCCCTTCCTTCCTTCCTTCCTTCCTTCCTTCCTTCCTTCCTTCCTTCCTTCCTTCCTTCCTTCCTTTTGAGAGCATGTAGGTGTGCCAGCAGGGGAGGGGCAGAAAGAGAGGCGGAGAGAAAATCCCAAGCAGGCTCCATGTGGTCAATGCAGAGCCCGACCAGGGCCATGAGATCATGACCTGAGCTGATATCAAGAACCGGCGCTTAACCTACTGTGCTACCTGGGCACCCCACATATATTTTTTGGCCAGGCCCTATACTAGTGATTCAAATATATTTTCTCCATGTTTCTCCAGAAGTCTGGTGAAGAAGTTCATGTTAAACCTATGAGAAGCTAAGGCTCAGAAAATCTAAGTAAGTCACCAAAGGTCACACAGTAGAAAGTAGTGTACCTACAATTCAAGGTCAGGCAGCCTGCCTCTGACATCTGTACTCTTTTCAAAATGCTGAGCAGTAGTGGATGGCTGCTCTGTGTCATCAAAAGGAATAAAATTCAGCTTCAAGTGAAAATGTAGTGTGTTAGCTCTTCGTGCAGTTTAACTTCCATTCTAGGCACGTCACTGTTTTTTGGTTTTTGGGGGTCTTTTTGGAACCTCTGAAACTGAGTTTAAGGAGTTACTGTTCTCCTTGGAGACTTCTAAGTAGTATCAGGCTGCCCCTTTCATGTTTTTTATTACTTGGCCGTGAATGTAATAATATGCCTATGGGAATGCTTCCATTTCTCTATTTTTCAATGTGAAGAATTGTTTATATAATAGCTATTATAATATATGCTAAGGGAAATTACTTCATTCATCAAAAAATAGTTGAGAACCTACTAGGTGTTAGACACTGTGCCAGGCATTGAATATAAAATAGTAAAGAAAACAGACAGTGTATCTATTTTCATGGTGTTTATTTTCTTGTGGGAAGAGAGGCAAGCAATATGAGTTCTAGGGAATGATTTATTATAATTTGCTTTAATGAATTTATCCATGAGCTGCTAACCTTCTTAACCTGAGGACGTTCTGAAATAAAAGGGATTTACTTCTTCTAAAGAAAACATTTTTCCTTATCTCTGCCTTGAAAATAATAAAATGTTATTTTAAAAAATGCATGGGTCAACATAAAGTGGTATCTAAAAAAGCAGGATTTGAGGCATGCATTTGCCTATTAACATGACCCAGAAGAACTTTCCATTGTTATAAGTAGCAGTGATTATTATATGTGCTTTATATGGTTTTTAAAGTGTTCTAAAACATGTAAATGATTATTTTCTTTTTTTTTATTTCCAATCTTTTTTTCCCCAAAATGTTGTATTCAGTATGTTTAACCCAATTGATACAGCTAAATACACAAAGATGTTAAGCCCTAAGCTTTTCCATGACCGTTCCCAAACATTGGGTCATTCTTCTCAACACATTAGCTCGGATAGCAGCCAGTTCCACAAAGAACTAATCCTCATTATAACCCTGTCCAAAGCTTAGTGTCATCTTCCTATTTATTGGAGCTGGATTAGATTCATGACCCCCACCTCTACCAATTTAGCATGTAATTTTGGCCAATTGTTGAACACATCACTTAGACTTTCCTGGAAATGATTTTCTCCACATTTGTTGGCACTCTAAGCAGTCCTGAATATATTTGGGAAGAGAGTTTCGATGTTTTGTGTCTGTGGATTTGGCCTGAATGTGGATAACTGGGTTGCATTCCTGGTTTTGAAGGAGCCTGAAGCATGGCCCAAGAGGTTGCCTGATGAATACAGTCATGGAATTTGGAACTGGACGAGACCTTAGAGACCACCTAATCCAACCATTTCAAGCAGATGCAGAAACTCCAGAGCCAAAAGGGGTCAAATGACTAACCCAGGGTCTCAGAATGAGCTGGAGGCAAAAGCCAGGCTGGAATCCAGTTCTCTCCTCCAAGGGTCACCCTCTTCCCATGGCTCAGTACAAGGCTCTAACCTCTGGTGTGCCTCACTCTTAGTCTAATAAATAGGACGGATGATTGTAAACTTTGGAAAGGTTTAAATTGAGGATCGGGGCGCCTGGGTGGCTCCGTTGGTTGAGTGTCAGACTTCAGCTCAGGTCATGATCTCACGGTTTGTGAGTCTGAGCCCCGCCTCTGGCTCTGTGCTGACAGCTCAGAGCCTAGAGCCTGCTTTGGATTCTGCGTCCTCTTTTCTCTGCCCCTCCCCCACTTGTGCTCTGTCTCTCTCTGTCTCTCAAAAATAAATAAATGTAAAAAAATGTTTTTAATGAGGATTAACTATTGTCTTTTGTGATTGTGTGGCTCAACCCTAGTAAGGAAAGTAATCAGGCAAACCAAGTGTATTATTTATCAATGCAAAAGTAAATACTAGCATAACTACTAAAGGAGTAAAAAATTCCTCTATCTTTGGGTGGCTTGTGAATAAGAGCACTATATTCTTGCTGTTCCTTTTCTCCTCTGTATGTGCTTAACTATGATACAATATTTTTTCCCTCACAGTAAAGCCTACAGCTTAGAGGATCAGAAACTTCCCCCTTAATTTGTTTTTTGTGGCTCATTATCTAGGAGAAGGCTATTTTCTGTTTTTTACAAAGGGAGATTTAAAGTCATCCCTAACTTTTTTATGAGGATGTGATTTTGGCAACAGGGAAACTTATAACCTTCCTCGTGACAGGTTGCTATTACAAATATCTATTAGATAATACTGAGTATTGAGCTTTTATTAAATATTGTGTTTCAAGCAAATCCCCTTGTACCACAGATTACATATTTTTTTGATAAAATCTGTAGAAAAGTTATCAATTGCATGGCATTTCTTCTTCCCGTCTCTTTCATTAATGTTCACATCCAGGCCTTGGTAGAATCTCTTCACCCTCTCCTGGCTCAGGTGTCTGCCTACTGACCCCATATAAGTGTTATTAAAACCCTTAAGAGATATTATAATAAGGTCCTTCACACTGAAGAGAAATATAAGATGTACTGTGCCATCCTCCTAGGCTCCCTGGTATATCAGTCCTAGAGTGAAAAAAGAGACTGATGCAAACCTACAGGCAGCCTAGTCCCTAGAGGACTTTTTTTTTTCCTGATTCTGTGAGTATACCACATACTTAGATGGCCACATCCTATGCTGCCTCCTCTCGAGAGGAGACTAACTCTGCAAAAGAGATGTATACCATCGAGAACGTGAGAATAATCATCATACTTGTATCTTGTGTAGATTTCTGACATAGGAAAATTCTCTAGTCCTTGCCCCTCCACTTCACTTTCTCTTTAAATCTGCTAGAGGGGTGCCCAGGCAGCTAAGTCAGTTAAGTGTCCAGCTCTTGATTTCAGCTTTGATCATGGTCTCACAGTTCACAAGATCGAGCCCCACATTGGGCTCTGCACTGACTGCAGGGAGCCTGCTTGGGAATCTCTCTCTCTCTCTCTCTCTCTCTCTCTCTCTCTCTCTCTCTCTCATTCTCTAAATAAATAAATAAATAAATAAATACATAAATAAATAAATCAAATGCTAGAAAAAAAACATGAAAAAGGGCTCCCTCCCCTAATGCATGCTCACACACCGTATCCTTGCTTCCTCTAAGCACGTACACTGTCTTTAGAGCAGAGAAACCAGCTCCAAAACTTTGCTAAAAATCAATTCTTTTTTTCAACAAATATTTATTGAGCACCTACTATGTGCCAGGTTCTTTTATAGAAGCCAGGGCCACATGAATGAATAAAGCAAATATATGTATATGTATGTATGTATGTATGTATATATATATCTGTATATCTATCTATCTATCTATCTATCTATCTATCTATCTATCTATCTAAAGATATATCTATCTATCTATCTATCTATCTATCTATCTATAGATAGATATATCTATCTATCTATCTATCTATAGATATATCTATCTATCTATCTATCTATACTCCATGAGGCTTATACTATCCTAGGAGAGAAAGATAACAAAATAAGAAAAATATGGTAAGTTGTATTGTTCTAGAGGAAAATATGGCATGTAAAGGGAGTGAGGTAAAGATATCTGTGTGCAATTCTAAATAAAATACTAAGGGGTGGCCTCTCTGAGGTGACATTTTACAAAGATCTGAAGGAATTGAAGGAGAGAGCCAGGCAATACTCTGGGAGCAAGATGATTCTAAGCAGAGGAAACCTCAAGTGTAGAAGTCCTAAGGCAGAAAAATTCCTTGAGTGTGTGAGGAATATCAGAGAAGCCTGAATGGCTAAAGTAGAGTGAGCGAGAGGCAGAAGAAATGGTAGACTAGGGCTTCTAGGTCATTTTTTGGACATTTGCTATTATTCTGAAATGGAAACCCTTGAGATTTTGAGCAGGGAATTTATATGACCGAATGTACAGTTTAGCAAGGATTACTCAATCTATGGAACTGCTGAGTTGAGATTAACTGTATAGCTGGGCAAGGGTGGAGGCAGGGAGACCAGTTAGGAGGTGATTGTAATGACCCGGCACAGAGACCACAGTGGACTGGACCAGTGGGCAGCAGTAAAGGTGGGAAGAAGCCGTTGAATTCTGAATGATTTTGAAAGTAGAATTAATAGGGGTCGGTGATGGAATGCAAAAGATAAAAGAAGGAAGAGTCAAGGATAACTTCCAAGTTTTGTGACCTGAGCCTTGGAAGAGTTAGCATTACAAAGTGAGGAGGGCTGGGAAGCAGTGAGCTGGGGCAGGAGTGAGTTGTAGGTCTCAAGCCTGTGAGACATACAAATGGAAATGTTCAGTAGGTGGTTGGGGATGGGAGTCTAGAGATGAAAGGAAAGGACAGGAGTGGAGGTGGACTTGGGTTGGATTTTAAACTCATGAGATTTGGTAAAATAACCTAGGTAGGGATCGCACGTAGGGGAGGGAACACAAGGTATAGATGAGAATGGATATTCAGCTCTCTTCTTCCTAGAAGCACAAGGATGAAGTATATTTAGTAGGTTACTTTATCTTACTTTTTTTTCCATTCAACATGTCAGGTAGGATTAGGTCATAGAAAGTAATGTTAGGTATTTTGGCACGCACATGCACGCACACATGCACGCAAGCACTCAGGTAATAGCTCTGAAGAAATGGGGGCAGCATTGAATAGGCTCTTTTTTGAAACTTAGCCCATGATAAATGTAGCAGAAGTTACAGCCTTAAGGCAAATCTTTCTACTTGGGCTAGGTTTGTTTATTTAGGTAGGTGTTCTGTATATTTTCTATGTTAAAAAGTACAAGGGGATCTTGTGTCATTTCATCAGATAGATAATAGCGAATTGTTTTAATCTTTTTTTTTTTTTTTTGGAAAACAATTAAAAGTCATAACTTCTTGAAGATAATTCCATTCTTCCGTGTCCCTCACCCTGCCCAATTAGTGGTTTTGTTTGAAATGCTGGTTTTCAAGAGCATTTTCCAGAAGGTGATTTCCCTGTCCTTTGTGAATTGTAAAATAATGGCCTCTGGTCGAGCATTTATTTCTTTAACGAAACTGTGTGAAATCCAGGGGCTGGGTGAGCTGCCCATATATGTCAAACACTGTGCTCACGGGTATTTCATAAATGTCCTCACCTGTCTCACCCAGCAGCTCTGTGATATTGGTAGAATGAGCTTCATTTATGGCTGAGACAGATGAAATTCAGAGAGACTGGGCAACTGGTCAAGTAGCAAAATGGGTGTTTCTAAGTCAACTCCCCTGTTTTCTCTGTAGGCCATACTGTGTTTCCTCGCAGCTCTACCTTTCCACACTTTTCCAAAATTTCTACCTATAGCGTAAGCCGTGTAGATCATCCTAAAATTATGCGTCTTCCTGCTGTTACTTTGCTGAAATCAGTGCACATTGTCTTCCAATCATGTGACTAAGACACATTTCAGTAGTGCGCTGTGATGGCACCATCTTCCCTCGGAGAAGCCCTTTGTACGTTCTGTGTGCAAATTCCTTACTCATCATTGCCTGCTGAGTGGCAGTTTCTGTCACCGGCCTTTGTTTTACAGACTTGTTAACTGAGAAGCGAAAAACCAGTCTCAAGGTCAAAGGTAAAACCATGATCTCAGCTCTCTAGTAACAAATCATTTCTTTTGCAGGTATACTACCTGCTGGGGCATTGTAAGTGTTCGATGAAGGAATTGTTCAATTTACTGCATCGGACGCCTTATCCTATTTGTGCATGTTTCTTCGATGTAGGCTCATTTCCCCTGCACAAATCCCAAGCCAGTCTGAATACCCTTTGATGCTTTTTCATCTTTTGTTCTGGCTTATAATTCCTATGAAGTAAAATAAATGCATCCATATACTACTTACATACGTACGTACATACATACATACATAAAAATAAGGATCTTGAAATATAATGTTTGAATTTCAATGACTCTAAGAACAGAAGTCTTAAGTGCCCCTCAAATTCAGCAAATAGGTTGCCAAAGATTAGAAAGATGGGTCATGCTGATAGAGTAGACGTGTGAGGAAATGAAACTTTTGAATACAGTTGGCAGAGGTATAAATTGATACAAACTTGGGGGGATTACCTAAAACATATTAAATCTGTATTCCCTTTAATTATTCTACTTCTGGAAGTGTATCCTCTAGACATCTTCACACAGCTACCAGAATAAAGATATCCGGACGGAGATAACTGGGTCAACATATTTGATTATTGCATTGTTCTTGAAAAGCAAAGGAGTCATCCATGGCTTTCTGAAAACAAACAAGAGAGAAATTCAGTTCTGAATTTATATTAAGTTTGTTATTTTGGTAATGTGACAAATCTTATCCTTTCTATATTAAAAAATTCGAAACCATAGATAAGTAAGAAAGAAGGAAAAAGAAAGTGTGTTATTGATGCCCTCTCTCAGAGATAACCATTATTAAAAAGTTGATGTTTTCTTCTGGTTCTTTTCTGTGCAAATGTGTTATGTGCCAACACATTTTTTTTTGGTTTTTGCCTGCTTTCCCCATATAACTTTATGACATTGATATTTTCTTTCATCAAAGCTTTCTGTGAGAATCATTTTTAATAACCACAAGATCCTACATTTTATGGAAATATAGTAAATTAAGCTTTCCCATTTTGTAGGATATTTAGGGTTTTTTTCTAGTTTTGCTTTTAAGTACTATTCTGTGATGGTAGCAGGCCAAAAAAGTAGGTATGTGTTTCCTTTTCATTAATTTCTTTGTTCCACATGTCCTAGTAGCTTCTGGTTTGCTGAAGTTTTGTTAACAAAATATGGATCAGTATCTCCTAATCTGTTTCTCTCATGGCAAGTCATGTTTATGGCTGGTATAGTAAGCCAAGAAGTGATTATCAATATATGTGTATCTCACGCATATAATTTTTTTCTTTTCATTTCAGCCATAGCACTTGATTTTAAGGCACATGTTTTTGGATATTTTGAGCTGGCACAAGTTATGTTATTGGTGGTAATCTGCTATTGGTTTAGAGCTTTGACTCCAGAGTCCCAGGTCTTGTTTGAATCTTAACTCTGGTCACGGTGTGATTTTAGATCAGTCCTTTACCCGCACATAGTGTCCACTTTTTCATGTTTAAAGTAGTGATGACAATAATACCCACTGTGACTGCTAAAGATAAGTATTAGAGATAATGCAAGGCATGGTGCTCAACACAAAGGAAGAGCTTAATAAAGTGTAGTCATCCTTAGTATTGTTACTCACTGCACATTATTCACACTGTTCTTTTGATATTATAGTTGTGGTTTAGTTTGGTTTTTGACATACGCTTGTTCACTTCCAGTCAATATTCTTTTCCTTTGTCATGCATTGTACGAAGCTTATGCCTTCATTTCTGTAATAATCACATTCTCACTTCTCCTTTGTCTTCTGCCCTCCTCCCCACCCCATGTATTCCTCAAATGTGAATTTTAAATTACTAGCATTAAAATGAAAATTATGACAAAATCATGAGATCCAGCTTTTGGGATCTATCTGGGTTTGTGTCTTTTAAATTAGAACTAATACATGGCTGATTTTTAAAAAATATTTTCATATTTCTGGGGAAGTTAGCACCATTCTTGAATGTGTATGGTAATGAGGCCATTGACCCATTAAGACTACACAAAAATGTGGGGCTTGAACTCTTACAGTGCTCTCACTCACCTCATGAACAATAACCTTGAGAATTGGTAATTCTAGTGCAGACTTCAAAAATGAAGGAAGAGAGGCAGAAAAATGATTTCACTGCATGGCAAGTTGATAATAACCTGATTAGATCTCTTCATTATACACTGTCTTTTCAGGATCCTTGATTTTGAAATTTGGCATAGACACTTTGTATTTTTCAGGATAAAAAATTCATAAAAATGATGAAGAACCACTCTTTCTGAAGGAACCCATTGTCGTTATCAGTCAGATTCTCTTGGGAAAGGAAAGCCACAGAGGGACAATCAAAAATGACAGCTCTTAGTATATAATTTTATATGCACTGGATTTTGTTATCTGTCTTTTGTACAGGCCCCTTCCTGATGTTTTCCATTTTTCCCTTTTTCTTAAGTTTATCAAAATAGCATCTAATGTAAAATAATAGTAATCATAATGCTACAGAAATGTCAATGTGAGCCTCTTGTAAATTTACCCATAGAGACCAACATCATTTTTCTAGATAAGTCTCCTCATCTTTCCCCGTGCGTAGACATGCATTTGTCCGTATGCTTGTGTCTGTAACATATCTGTGTTATATGCACTTTTAAAAAATATTTTTAAGTTTATTTATTTATTTTGAGAGACACAGAGACAGTGTGAGTGGGGAAGGGACAGAGAAAGAGAGGGAGAGAGAGAGAGAGAAAGAGAGGGAGAGAGAGAATCCCAAGCAGGCTCCAGGCTGCTAGTGCAGAGCCCGACACAGGGCTCGAACTCATGAAACCATGAGATCATGACCTGAACCAAAGGGAAGAGTCTGATGTTCAACCGACTGAGCCTCCCAAATGCCCCTGTATTATATACACTTTAAACATAGCATTAGTTTCCTTCCTCCTGAGCAGATTCTGAGACAAGGATTTGATTAGTTTACTTGGGAAGTGATCCAGAAAATAGAAGTAAAGGAATGAAGAATATGAGTTGGAGATGGGAGAAAAGTCCAAAAGGGATGTTCTAATAAACAGACTTTGGTGATTGGAGCTCATTTTCGCTGGAGAACTCTGAGGAGCCATGTAGAATGCACATCAGATGAGGAGGCTGAAGCTTTTATTGTTCAACTTCCATACCCCATTGGTTGGAATTTGTCCCCAGGCTGTGAACTACCCGGCACCTTGGGCTATGCCTATGTGCATTGAGAAGCCTTCTGCAGCTTTGGAAAAGGCAGAGTGGCAAGACCCCCAGCTCCTGCTTGTCATGGGACTGGCAGTGGTTCCTGTGAACATCCAGCTGGATGTGTTGTAGTCAGATGGGCCAAGGGGATGTGCTGTGGAGCCCTATGACCATAGAGCATCACCTACAATCCTGCCCTGCATACTGTTCTTTAACTAGCTTTGTTAAAAAAAATCAGCAAGGTACCTTGGATACATTTCCAAGTCAGTTCATGCCCACGGTACTTTGTTATTTTCAATGGCAGCTTTTCTCACTGAATATTAGAGTAGGCTAGATGATCATTTGAGTGAGAACAATGCCAGTATTTGTCTTCATTTTACTGTGTGAATCTAAAGGTTTGCTAAATAATCCTCCCTAAATCCAAGAGTGATTTAACTTCTATAACAGTGCCTCTCAAACTCTTATGTACACATGAATCACCTGCAGATCTTGTTAAAATACAGATCTGCTTTAGCAGGTCGGGGGTAGCACCTGACTTTCTCCATTTCTAACCACCAACGGTTGCTGATGCACAAGCCATGCTTTGACTACAAGGTTCCACAACTAAATAATTTGAAGGGAACTTGTGCATTGTGAAAATATTCCTTATAAGAGTCTGGAAAATTTTCATAAAGACAGACATATTGAATCAGCAGCTGGGAGAATCTAATTTCCAGCTCCAGACTTGATTTGGGAGCTTGGGCAAGTCTTCTCTGTCCTCTGAGAAAATCTTGGGCATGGATATCATTCAGATGCCTTGGATTCTAAAGTAATATTTTATGATCAGATGTGTGCATTCCTTTGCTTGCAAGGAAAATATGTTTCCTGTCCTCTTAGTTCTATAAATGTGCTTGGCCATGCTAGTCTATAAAATTGGATTTAGGAGATTCCAGGTTTCTTGGGTGTTTATATTTGTACACCATCACTACTCTTTAAACTAAGTAGATATCTAAACTTAAAGTATCCAAGAGAGTTCTAGATTTCTTTCTTCAAATTTGGCTCTCCATGTCTTCTTCCACAATAAATAGTAATTTTGTGGGTGAAGATGCAAATCTCAAAACCCTGAGATAATCCTTGAGTCTTCCTTTCTCATATTCCTCATATTGCAGCCATGCAGAAGTATATAGAATTGGCCTTAAAAACAGATTTTGTTTAAACCACCTACTTTACCATGATCTCCACTGCTGTATCCATAATCACTCTCCTGATCTATTGCAAAAGCTTCCCACCTAATGGGAACCCTACCCTATTTCGTAGTTCTCCATTTTCTTCCAGATTTACTTTTTCAACAAATCAGGTCATGTTTTCCCCACTCCACTCCCACCTTAACTTCTTCAGTGCTTTCCCATTACACGTAAGAACATGATCCCAGTTCCCATCATGCAGCTCGGCATGGCCTACAATGCCCAACTGATGGCACCAACATACCTTCACATTGTCATTTCATGCCTCTACCTACTCCGTGTGTCCCATCCACTGGCCTGTTTCCTTGACCTCATGAAGAGGAAGCTCTTTCCTGCCTGAGGAACTTGGCTTTTCCACCTGCCTGGAAAATGTTTTGAATTCTATGGGTTTTGTAATGTTTTCCTTTCAGTTAATTTGAAATTCATCAATCCTTTCTCTGTGTAAATCTGATCATATTTAACCATTGTCAGTCATAATCTGGCAGTTTTTAAAATGCTCACAATAAAATGGAAATGGAAAAAAAAACATAAAAGGAAGCTGTGATTTCTGTTCTCTTGCCCATTTTCTACCTGTCTTCTTTGATTTCTGATTTGCTGTATGCTAAATAAGGTAGTTTTCACAGAATAGCTAATAAATTAAATACCTTTACCTGTAAATAGGTACATTTTTATTTAGTGCTTTCTTTAATATAGGCTTCTAAAATTGACGGTTACATGGCTCCTCAAGTGCTTAATTTTATTTTGTTTCTCATTTACTTGAGAAGAAAATATAGCCAGGCAACCAGTGAATGTGTAGGGTAGCTTAAGAGGAGGAGAAGATATAGATATTAACATCTATAATACTAACATCTATAAAGTGTCCTTGTAACCCTCACCCTCACCTTAACTCTATGGTAGCAGTATCCTCCTTTTAAATGGTAAGGAGACAAAGGCTTAAGGAAGTGAACTCACTAGTCCAGAATTACAGGATGTGTGTATGAATGTATATATATATGCTTCCCTGTAGCTAATATGCAAGTAATACATCTGGATCTGAAACCAGATTGGCCACAGAAATCCCTGGTGGTTTTTCATTGTATTGGCATCTTCCTCAACAAAGTCCATGGAAGTGATTCTTAAGGATTCATGAGTTCCCTATGAGAATTTGCAAACTTGGGGATTTCCATCCTATGACTCTAAGTGTAAAAGGTTATGAAAGCATATTTGAGATCATCTGGCTGACCAGTTGATGTCACTGCCTGTGTCTGTATTTATGTCTATAATCACATTGTGCCAAAGAGGCCTACTGTCGTTGTCTGGGACTGATGAGGAAAGAACCAGGCAGATGTAATCAGTAAATGATGCTTTCAAGCCACATGAAAGCTGTTAGCCTGGTAAGCTAAGCCCAGATGAAGATTTTATAGTAATGCAAATACAAGGAAGTGGTGAAGGATCACAGTGTCACATGGCAAAGAGAACATAGCCCATGAATTTCAAAAATATTTGATGCGCAGCAGTCAAAAACATATTCACGTTGCAAGCAACATCATCCGTGATACTCAATTAATGTTTTAATTAAATTGTATTGGTTATGCAACTTTGCGTTTATGCAATTTTAAAGGGTATTTGGTTTACTAGTTGCATAGGAGCTACAAACAGAGGCATTTTTACCTCATTAATTAAGCATTTGCATACATTTGAGTTCTCTTTAATGAAAACAACCAAGTCAAAGCTGGAAGTCTACTGTGTATATTTATATAAAACATAATATCTACTAATATAGAGTGATAGATATCTAATAATGGTATTTATATGTGCATGTATATACACACACGTGTGTTTATGTATACATATTTTTGTGTATATACATACATATTATATGTATATATACATATTTTTATACATATACATACATATTGTTTATACACACACACACACACACATATGTGTATATGTGTACATTTTTTTTTCTCTTTAGAGGGGTTGATACCAGGATGCTCAACCTTGGCCAGACAGATATTTTCTTTCACAGATAACTCTTTGTTGTAAGAGGCTTTCCTTTATGTTGTGGGATACCAAGAGCAGCCCCCTCACTATGGTTGTGACAAAAAAAAATGTTTCCAGATATTGCCAAATGTCTCCTGGGGGCAAAATTGCCCTCAGATGCCTCACTAATCTGTGCATTATTCAAATTGAGTGACCACTGACTCACCCCATGTTGTGTGTGAAATTACAAGTTACTCTCAAAATCATCGGTTTCGTGTATATGAAGGAGGAAATAATCCTGATACTGCATATATAGGCTACATAATGAGGAGAAAATCTGCCAGGGTTTTAGGAAGCATGGTGGTGTTGGAGAAGAATTATGTCTATACTTAAAAGTGAATTCATCTCACTCTTCTTTTATGCACTGTTTTTTCTAGATTCCTGGGATCTAGTTTGAGTCTCCATCTTTATTGTCTCTGTTCAAACACCCAAGCAGATACATTACTAAAACTCTTAGCAGAGACCATGAGCTAAAAGTATGCTAATGAGCTGGACAAATGGACACTGTCCAAGGTGTTGAGTATGGTAATCACCTTGTATCAAGGGACACAGATGCTGAATTCCATGTTTTTTGTTCTTTCTGTCTTGAGGGAGTAAGTCTGAATGCAAGACAAAGAATGTGTACTGCCTTATGTTTCTTTTATAAGGTGAAGTACTTAAGATGAATATTTATTTTGGGGGGATTTTAGCTATCAAGAGTAATAGCTTGTTTATTTTATTTTTGCAGTTGTTTTAACTTATATTTTCAAATAATTTCAAGCTTACAAAAAGCTGCAGAAATAGTATAATCTCTTATCCAGATTTTCCATACACTAAACATCTCTCACATTTACTTTTATCATTTTCTCCATAAATATACACATATTATTCTCATTATTCTAAAATACTTGAGAGTAATTACAGACATCATGCCCCATTATGCATGAATACTTTAACTGTATTTTCTAATAACAAGGGCACTCTTACAGAGTAAAATGATCAAAATCAGGAAATTAACATTGATACACTAAAAAGGTCTAATCAATAGACGTTAGTCAATTCTCACTAATGTTCTTTATAGTAAACACACATTTTACAGGGGTGGGATCCAGGATCAATTGTTACATTTACATACTGTGTCTCTTTAGTGTCTTTAATGTAGAATAGTTCCTTAGTCTTTCTTCGTCTTGACATTTTGAAGATTGCAGACCAGTTATTGTATAGAATGTCCCTCAACTTGGGCCTGTCTGATATTTTCCAATGGGTAGAGTCCAGGCATGCATTGGTGGAATGAATGCCACAGTGAATGCCTTCTAGTGCATCATATGAGGAGGCACGTGGTGTTCACTTCTCCCATTTTGGTGATGCTACTTTGATCATTTAAAGTAATGGCTACTAAGTACCTCCATGGAAAAGTTACTATTTTCCCCTTGTAATTAATAAATATTTGGTGGGGGGAGTCTTTGAGATTAGGGGGAAATTCTTTGAGATTATGTCCATTTCTTCTTTCTCATCAAACTTTCACTCACATCTTTTGCCATACACTGATCGTTGATCATTCTTAGATCAGTCAATTATTATTACTATGACTGCCGAGTGGTGATTTTGCAATTCCAACATCCCTTCTACATTTATTAGTTTCCATTCTACTTAAAGGATCCCTCATTAGTCATTCACTTATAGAAGCAGAGACTCATCGATTCTTATTTTATGAGTTAAATCATTACTAACATTTTGTATGTTTATGCTCAAATGCTTTGAATAGAGCGCTAACGAAGGTAAATGATGGCTATAAGCTAGCTGCTCTTTTCTCTCCTCTTAATGTAGCATGTTAGCTCATTTTCCAGTCCTAGTCAAGTATTAGGGTAATCCAGCAGGAGCTGCTGTTGTCTCGAAGGCTGGGCACCAGTTCTGCCTCAGTGATTCATTGAAGTGGAGCTGGAGGAGTGCAAGCCACTCTTTTCTAGGAAGCCAGGAGCTTTTTATTGTTCTTAACTGTGCTGAGAATGCCAATGACTCTAAAGCTGGGAAGAAAAGACTCTTAATGAGTTTCAGTATTTTAATGTACTGCAGGTTCCCAATTGTATGAATTTAAGAAGCTTAGCAATTTGGTATCTTCTGAATAATAGCATTTATTTTATACTCTAAATACTCCCAGGGAAGTCTGAATAACATTCCAACTTCTTTGGTGTAATAGCTTTGGTGGGCTAATTGACTTGAACAGTGGAATTGCTCCCTAAAAAAAAAAAAAGAAAGAAAGAAAGAAAAAAAAGCCATACGATTTTGATTAATGAGCCTCGTAATAAATCATTAATCTTTTTAGCTCATACATGATAGGAGCATTGTTCTGTTCACCCTTCCCCACCATGATATATTTCTAGATTCTCTTGCTGATACAGTAGCCACATTTTAAGGATCTCCCCTTCGGTTGGACATACCCACCTCCACATAATTTAATGTCTAGTAAGTTTGCACCTGTGAGGAATGCAGAGGGACAGGTTCTAAATAGTAATAATTGTTCTTTTATATACATGATTTACATTTAGTTAGTGACTGTCCTCTTGCCATGTCCTAAATTTCTTTATTTTTAATTTAATCGTAATTATAGAAAGAATAATGAGTTACTGAGTTTCCCCTACGTAGCTGGCACTGTACTAAATTTTTAGTGTCATGTATCCTTAAATTCTTGGGGTGCCCGTGTGGCTCAGTTGGTTGAGTGTCCAACTCCTGATTTCGGCTCAGCTCATGATCTTAAGATTCGTGAGATCAAGCCTCTCATCAGGCTCTGCGCTGACACTGTGGAGGCTGCTTGGGATTCTCTCTCTCTTCCCCTCTCTCTCTGCCCCTCCCTTGCTCATGCTGTCACTCTCTCTCTCTCTCTCTCTCTCTCTCTCTCTCTCATTCTCTCTCTAAAAACAAATAAATAAACTTTAATAGATCAATAAATAAGGAAATATTTGATACTATTTTACCATAAAATGGTAATAATATGAATCCTATCTAACAGCAAATAATTTATATAATATGATAGTAATGTTAATCCCTTGTAGCAATGAATATTATAGTATAGGTGTGCCCCATGCAATATGTGTGAACACTTATACTAAAAAAGTTATTTGTAGTTTATCAGAAATTCACCTTTAACAGGGTGTCCTTATTTTATCAGGCCTCCCTAAAATTTCCTAGACATGGTGTTAGCCACGCAAGCACTCTTGCACAGTTCTAAGAGTGACCACTTGTGTTGTGCTCTGGGGCTGTCATCTACATGGAATACAATGAGAATGGTTGCCCTCGAGGAACTCTACATCCCTGGCATCTTTACATCTCAGAGATGCATGCGTGTATATTTCACGTGTTCTTGTGAGCCTCAGCAAATCTAAGCTGCCACGTCCTAGGCAGAAGATACAAAATGGTTTGCCCTGCTCTCTATTTATATGTGTTGTGGCAGGATAACATGGTAAACGTATAGCTATGTTCACACCATTTCCATGCTTCCGGTTGTTTGAAAGAGGATCATAGTCATTGTCAACAAATAAAGCGACAACTTTTTATCCCAGAGTTCACAACAGGCTGATAAAATAGACATCCCAGAGAACCCATTCAGAGAGGTGGATTGGACTCTGAGAAAACGCGGTGCGATTTGTTTACAATATTGAGTAGTTCTCTATAGTTTGGTTTCCTGTTCTCATTTCTGACTGTCAGGACCCAGAGTACAAAACCATACATATTTGTGATACCGTAATACATTACAATAAAACTATAGAGAGATCTCAATATTGTAATATGTTAATTTAGCATTTTCTCACAGGAGAAACCATCACGTCAGGGCTGATAACGGGCGGTACTGAGCTCGAGTTCATGAGGTGCATGTGGAGGGAGAAGTCAAGGAAAGCCAGGAATCCAATCTGGCCACCTGTTCCAGGACCACAGGTAATTCAAATTCAGTCATAAAGACTCGAGAGGCTCATTTAATCATTCTCTGCTCATCTCAACTCGAGGCTGCTCAATTGATCTAGAAATAAAAGCCCTAAAGAATAGCGCAAATGACCAGCGGTGCAGGTTGTCTTAAGCACCTGGCATGGTTTCAGTCAGGCCTCTGCCGAGTTTGTTTTCCAGAATTAAACCCTCCAGCTGAACTTGAGGACATGAACTCCAGTTGCCAATGCTATGCTTGCATTAAATCTGAAATAATTAAGTGCTTCTTTTAAAACATGTGTTCCTTATAGAAACTGTTCTTATTGATTCTTATTTTAGGGAAATTGTTGTTATTTGTGCCTTGGGAGGAAAAACTGATATGCCTCATCCTCCTCCAACTCCATCACCATGGGAAACTAGGGGAAGAGAAATCACCCTTTCTCTTCTAGTGGAGGGAGAAGGTGATTGAAAACACAGGGTGACCCCCTTCACCACTTACCAAACAGGACAGGGTTTATTAGCCACCATGTAGGGGTGAAAGCCTACTTCTTGGAAGACCTTCTTTACTTTTTCCTTTGTTCTTTAATGTGTTACCTCAGATGTAGGATTCTGGAGCACGTATCTTAGAGAAAGGCGGTGCCTTTCTCAAAGGCCATGGCTCTGTGAGTAAGGAGTACAGAAGTCCTAGTGTGAAGGTCAGAGCTGACCATGTGTCCTTATTGTTTCATAGCAATACAGATTTGACACAACCCATTGTATTAGAGTTCTTCAGAGAAATAGAACCAATAGGTGAGATACATATTTATAACATATACATATATGTTGTATGTATGTATTTATTATATGGAATATACTCACATGATTATGGCGGCTGACAAGCCCCAAGATCTACAGTCATCAAGCAGGAGGCTCCAGGAGAGCTGATGGGTATATAGTTCCAGTGTGAAGGCCACCAGGCTTGAGACCTAGGAAGAACCATCGTGTCCATTTGAGCCTGAAGGCAGGAAAATTAAATGGTCCTAGCTTGAAGGCCCTCAGATGGGAAGAATACTCTCTTAACTCAGGAGTTCAGTCTTTTTGTTCTGTTCAGGTCTTCAGCTTAGGGGATGAGACCTGTCCACATTAGAAGGCCAGTCTGCTTTACTCAGTCAACGAATTCCAATGTTAAACTCACCCAGAAAACATCCTCACAGATAGATCCAGAATAATGTTTGACCAAACCATCTGTGCCCCCCGTGGCACAGGGAAGTTGGCACGTAAAATAACCAGGAGATACATGTATGGTACTGAAGCAAATATGGCCAGAACTGTAGGCTTCCTCCAGGCCTTGTCTAGAGGTGCCACAACTCCAACAGCCATGCACCAAACATGTTGAGAATATTACTAGACAACTTTATACAAAGTTAGTGGTAAACTAGTTCCAAAACCTCTGATGCCTTTAGGCCGGTTGTTTACATGGGAGGCTCTGACTCCTTGCTTCTGTTTCAGGGTGAGAGAAAACAGTTTATGTTATTAACTTTTAAATTGCTACAACATTTAAAATAGACTATTCCATTAAAAAAACAATTTCTCCTTCGTCTCCCCATTGATTTTCCTTTCTATAGGGGAGACCCATTGAATTGCAGTATTTATAGGCAATCCTCAGACTTGGTGTAGTCTAGTAGAAAGAGAATCAGATCAAGAGTCAGAAAGTACCACTTATGATGTTGTTTATTTGCCTACTAAGCCATGTGACCTTGGTCACCCTTCCCAGATATCAGAACCAGTTTTCTCATTTGTAGAAAGGAGGTGATAACTCTTGCTTGCCTTTCCTACCTCGTGGGATTATTACAAAGGGCCACATGAAATAAAATGACCCTGAACCACTTTGAATGCTGTGAAACTCTGCTCTCTGTAAGGTAATACATTATTATCTTCAGTCTGTATGAACATCCCTCCCAACATATTTTTAAAGTATTATATTGTCACATGTTTGCTTTAAAGTTATTTCAAACTTCCTCAGGATATTTCTGGATGTTCTGTCACCCCTGCTTCAGATAATTCATCTTGAGACATGTTTGTGTAATTGTTCAAAAATGACTATAAATCGGTAACACACAATTTTGTGATTAAAAATAGGACTTGACAGTATACAAAGTAAACAAAAACTAATAACTATAGGGTATTATATTGTGATGGAAAAAAAAAAGGAACATAGTCCCCTAAAACACTATTACTTAAAGTTTGGTCCACAAAATGGTACTGCTCACAATGAAATAAGTAACAGAAATTGTAAGTAAGCATTTAAAACCTTATGTAACAATTTCACATCAATACAACATTTAATTCAAATGTAATTTTGGTCTATCAAATGTAATAATAAAAAGCAGCTTTATTTTGCATACCTTTCAACTTTATTTTATTTTCTGTTAATGTATTTTCATTGTATTTTACAAATATTGCTCCATCACAGATTGAAAATAAAAACAGTCTTCACCCCAGATGGCTTAATAAACATTGTTCTAAAGGCTCTAATGCTAAAGCTGTTTCCTAAATATTTAAATAGTTTCATCAAGTCTGAGTGTTATCAGATTAAGTTTTTAAGTCTTGTTCTACTAACTACCTTTTTCAGAATCATGTGTATGTAATAGCCATCATGCGTATCCAAAAACAGCTCTAGATACTGTTGGTTTACAAGCTCCTTTGGAGCTTCCAAGGTGTACTCTGAAACTGGTCCCAGTACTCAGAGGATGGGGAGAGATGGAAGGAAAGAGTCAAGTCAGGTAGGTAAGTGGCAGGTTTCATGAGTAAAAGGAACTTGCATACAAGGCTTACCTTGGGCAGTGATGAAATGATTAGATCTCTCTACTCACTTGCCAAATCTGAAAAGTTTATATGAAAGCCTTAACTGGGTTCAATCACGCATACCATCCAGATGGTCTCATCCTCACATCATTATCTCAAGGCTGTGTCCTTGGAGCAGCCTCTGGGAGTGGAGAAAGCAAGGGGAATCCACATTCCAAGGACAGGGGAGGGGGTGAGGAGCCTCCAACTGCCCACGTGCAACTAATGGATCAACCAGTGATCACATTGTTTCTTCACAGTGAGTTTCCCCAACAGATGTAACCTTTGATCTAGATAAGGGCGACCATTATTATCCTCCATTTGTATTCATTTCCTTAGCCACCTTGAAATGCTCTGAAACTCTGAAGTTGTCTTACTGTTAAAGAGCCAATGAGTGCCAATAAATCTTATTTTGGCAATTTACATATACAAAAAAATGCAAGAAAAAGGAAGTCATTTCACGAAAAAATGAATTATTTACATATTCTCGAGTGAAATGACAGGTCCCTGCTTTCATTCATAATGGAGAGGATACTTTGCTGTTTCACAATCTCATGACAGAATTAAATGAATTTAATAATAAGTAATAATAATTTAATTTAATCATTATTAAATTATAATTTAATTTAATAATAAAATCAATTTAATAATAAATCAAGAAATCCTTGCATGAAAAGGTGTAGAAGCAGACCAAAAATGGGGAGTTACTTTTGGTGACCTGGTCAATTCAGTATAATACGTGTGTGAATTGTAGTCATATACTTTTACAAATGAGGTTACATTGCAGAATTGTGAGTGTGTAAAAAATACTGACCAATGCCATGAACTTTTTTTCTTTTTTGATAGTCTTAATTCTATAGCTAAAGTTAATTGATGAATAAGCAAAAATGAATAAACTAGGGAATGCAGAGGTATTAACTCTTGCGTGTACTAATAGTTCCTTTGAACTACAACCTGCTATCTGTTATTCATTGTTTCTTAAGAGAAAAGGCAGTGTCATGAATTGGTAAGGACATCACGCCAGGTAAAGAGGACCAGGGTTCTATTTCTAGCCTGTTGCTAGCTGGGTGGACTTGAGGAAGTTATAATTGCCCCTTTAACTTTTTTTTTTTTGCCATTTATGAAATGATCAGATTGAAGAATATGTCTCCTAAGGTCCATTCTCGAACTAAATAATCATGCAAATTTAAGTTAAAAAGTTAAAAAAAAATTTTTTTTCTTGAAGTTGTTTTAGATTGCAATTCTCACATGAGAATTTTTTTCTGAAAAGTTAAAAGTCAGGTGCTCTTTAGTAGTTCATAGTGCCAAAGAAGCTTTTGAAAGTTGCCATCAATTTACATAAACCTGATACATAGATAACATTAAAAGTAAAAATAGGAGTGTACGTATTACTCTAAAATTCATTTTATGCGGAAGTTAAATTCTATTGTCAAGTCAACAAATATATTCAAGACTAATACTGAATTTCAAAGGACAGAATTACTTAATAAATAACACTGCCCAACATTATATTCTTTCTGTGAATACAAATTAAGGAGTTAGCCTTGCTGTTTGAATTTGGATTCAGAAAATAGCTTACTGACCACCCCCTTATGAACTAAGCTCTGCGTGATTATCACACATGATTTTGAGAAGCTTCATTGCATTCTGCACTTGGAGAATTTGGAAATGAAATTGCATCAGGATAAACTAATACGTTCTTGCCTAGAGAAAATGAAAAGGTCTGTACAGTACCCTGGGATAGTGGATTGGCTGGTTGTGGTTATTTAGCCTCATCGATGACAAAGGGGTGCAGAATACTGGGCAAATTCTAACCTATTCATGGGACTACTGTGTGCCCCCTCTGAGAAATTCAGGGTTAATGTCGGAACTCTCAATCTGTGGGACATGTCTCTCTCATGGAACTTAAGCAAATCTAGGTGTGTGGGGTCCAGAAATTGCATCATAAGAAAATTATTCTTTTTGGAATTCTGTCTCAATTTTGACTCTTCCCAGAACAAAAAGAATCCATCTGCTGTTAGCATGCTTGTCACTCCTGTCTTAATTACAAATCTCATTTGTAACAGAAAAAGTCAATCACGAGAGTCAATGCTTTTGCAAACAAACAGCATCTAGCTATAATTTAATAACACTGATTTGTTTCCTGTTTTACAGTAATTTATTTATGCCAGGTAATACCAGCTTTTTAGTTTGGTAGCAACATAAATTACTTTTTAAATGAACTTATTTAAGGCCAGAGGTATGTTGATTTAAAGAAAGCAAATAAAAAAATATACATGGCTGCCAAAAATTTCTCAGGTAATATGCAGGTGATTGAGGCTTGGGAAACACTGGGCTAGTGAGAAACACACTGAGCTGGAAGATAGGAAACCGGTTGCTAAATCTAATTCCAACCCTGTCACTAATTATCAGATTGTCCTTGGGCAAGATGATGAATCTTCATGGCTCCGTTTCTTCATTATCCAATGAATATAATGATATTTGCCAAGCTACCTTTGGAGTGATAATACAAAGATTAAAATTAAATGGTGGGTAGTGAAATAGTTTAAACATTGTATGTGCATAAGATTCTTTATTAACGTATCTGACACACGACTTTTTATTTTCTTTTTTCTTTCCACCACCCCAGCAAAGCAAACAACCAACCAGAAAACAAACATAATCATGACCATTTAGGAATGAATAACAGATAATATCATCTCTGTTTCTCTCTAGGATCACGCTAGTGTGTGTGTGTGTGTGTGTGTGTGTGTGTGTGTGTGTGTGTGTGTGTGCGCGCGCGCGCGTGTGTGTTAGAGAGAGAGGGAAAGGAAGAGAAAGAGACTGACTACAGCTGCATAGTTTCTGCATTGACACTATTCCTAAATATTGAAGCTGTGTTGTCTTTTTCTGATTGATTCTATGTTTATGTTTACCATTTTCCATGGTGATACAAAAGCTTGGAAACTAAACTATGTTTAAAAAAATTAACCTAATGATAGAACTTATTAATCTGAAAGCTTAATAAAAATATTATGACCTGTATGAATATTTAGTGCAGTTAAAAACAGTAGCTTAGGTGGCTTCAATAAGTTGAATGTCCAACTCGTGATTTCGGCTCAGGTCCTGATCCCAGGGTCGTGGGAAAAATCGCCACATCGGCTCCATGCTGAGCATGGAACGTGCTTAAGATTCTCTCTCTCTGCCCCTGTCCCCTGCTCACACTCTCTCTGTCTCTCAAATAAAACAAAAAACAAGACTAAAAACAATAGTTTTGTTTTATACCAAAACTGGTTTTCTGACTTGAAATAATACTTGGAATCTTGTTCATTGTATTTTTTTCATCATGCTTAAAACCTCACATATTCTACAGAATATGGTATCTCTTCACAAAAGATGTTTTATGATTACATAATGTCATTTCCTATAGATTTTGGATTTTTTTTTCTAATGTAATCTCACTTATCCTTGACGTTAAGGTTGTTGCTTTGGTTAAAATGTAAAGGTGCACTTAAATATATGATATATTTTGATATTAATGGTTATAATATGGCAGGTTTACAGTTGTTTTATCTTGAAACGTATATACAATTATATTCCAACATTAATTCAGTGTGTGAAATAGAGAGCGTCCATACACATGGAGATAGTGCTAGCAATTGTTTTGGTTCTCATTCTATTAAGGAAACTTATTTAGCACTATTGCTGTTGGATTAGAAAATGATAGACATCATTATCTCATTCATATATAAATATTCATGTATGGTGTAGAATAGCATTTTCCAGACTTGAGCAGTCATCAGAATCACTGGAGGGCTTGTCAGAACACAGATTGCTTGTCCCACCCTCAAGGTTTCTAATTCAGTAGTTCTGGGGTAAGCCCTGAGGATTTTCATGTTTAGCAAATTCCACAATGATGCTGAGGCTGATGTGACTCCCCTCCTCCCGCAACCATGGGTCTAGTGGAAGGCAGCTGAACAGTGAGGCCTATGGACTTTGGTGATAGCCCATAGACTTTGGTGATAGCCCCACATTTCAGCCCTGGCTTTGATACTTACCAGCTGTGTAACTTGGACAAGTTAGGGATCAATTTTGTCATCTGCAAAATGGTAGCAATCATATTTATTGTTGATTCAAATAATGCACATTAACTGTGAATAACAATGCTTAGCCCTGTTGTAAGCACTCACTGAGTGCAACATTAGTAACTAGTGGTGATGGTGGTTGACGCAGGGGTAGTAACAGTGGTAGTTAGTGGTAATCAAAGAGAATACACATTTCCTTAGTTCATTTGCAATAAAAGTTTGTTTTTCGTTTCTAAGGAGGCAGAATAGAAAGCTTGGTTTTCATTTATGACATTGTTTCTATAAGAAACACTCCACAGGAAGGGAATTCATGAAAAAGAGGTAGCACCCTTAGAAAACGAACATTCAAGAGTGTGTTGGAGATTGGAATCTATATTGCCATTCATGCAAAAGTTTAGCCATTTGTGGAATAAGTTTTTCAATATTCAGAACTTAACGCGTTTGTTTCTTCCCCTTAGCAACAAGAGCAAGACCCAACAAACCTATACATCTCAAATCTCCCCATTTCTATGGATGAGCAGGAGCTTGAGAATATGCTGAAGCCCTTTGGACATGTCATTTCCACAAGAATACTAAGAGATGCTAATGGAGTCAGCAGAGGCGTTGGCTTTGCCAGGTAAAACCCTTGTTACATGCGTGTGTTACTTGTCTTTCCTCATGATTCCCTTTTAATTCCGTTCCTTTCTAGCATAAGGCCCACAGCAATAGAACGTTTTTACCCCTTCCCCCCCCCTCCAAAAAAAGTAGCTTTTCAAACTGACTCTGTATCTTGGCCTCGCTCCAAAGAATTTCATTGTAATTATAAATATGTTGTGCTTGCTAAAATATGTACATAGAATGGTTATGTGTGTCTTGGGTCATAATGATATGCATACCCAATTCCCAGTTCTCTCTATGCCTGTAGATTAGCAAAATCAGATGCTGCCAATTTCTGCTAGTGGTAATAAATGCCCAGTACCCCAACGCTAAAGAGCCCATGTGGTGAACAAAGCATCCAAATGCTTTTGCATTGATTTCCAAAGAATTAGACGATAGAATTTCTCAGTCAAGAGAAGGAAGAGAAGAAAGAATTTGAGAAACAGGAATTGTTGGAAAGTCCCAAGGAACCCGGAAAAATAAGGGGGGTCAGGAGGGCATTTGCATTTAAGAGGCCCTAGCTGTGTGGTTTTGATGTTTTACACAGCACAGAAAAAAGAATATTGTACTTTTTTCGTTGTCAGAAAAGGAAAAGTCGTTTTCATCTTAACTTTAAGGGAATGTTTACAAAAGAAGATCTCAGCCAGGAATAGAGTTAAAATGGTTGTACCTGCTGTGCTTTCATGAAAAACAAAGCTCAAGAAACCTCAGAGAGAAAGAAACTGCTTAACAACAAAGAATGAGAGTAAGAGCTGTGTCTCCATGGCTTGGTGTGTTTATGGGTCTCCAGCTGACTTCACATGGATGAGTGGATGGATGTTCATGTCATCTGGAAGTCAGCCCATTGTAGACAGGTGTGTCCCTTTATACCGAACCCTGCCATTATGTGGAACGCCATTCCAAACCAACTTTTATTAACCCACTTTGAAAGATAACAAATTGGAAATTAACTATGAACTGATGTCTAACTTGACTTCCTAGAAGTCATGTACCATGCGTTAAGGTTCTGATTCCCCACCATGTTCTAGTAGACTGGTAGACATACAAGATGCATGATGATTTGAAGACAAGTAAGCAGAGGGAAGAAAATCTCCTTGACTTGAATGTATCCTTGAGGCATTCACTTTTTCCAGATCATTCGTAACTGTTCCTTTGCGTCATCTAGGCAGAGCTAATCACATTGCCTGGGGCTCTGAATTTTGCCAGTGTAATGAATCTTGAATAGTGTATAAGCTCCTATGGTGACTTTTTTTTTTTTTTTTTTTTTTTAACAAGGGGCTTTTGGTACAGAGTGTATTATTTGCAAGGGCTGCCATAAAGCATACAAGAGACTGGGTGGGTTAAACAACACAAATTTATTTTCTCACAGTTCTAGAAGCCAGAGAAGTCTAAGATCATTGTGCCAGCAGGTTTGGCTGAGACCTCTCGCTTTGTCATAGATGACCTTGTTTTCCCTTTGTCTTCACACGGTCTTCCCTCTGTATCTACGTATTAATCTCCTTTTTTTAAAAGGACATCAATCAGATTGGATGAGGAGCCACCCTTATGAGGCCCTATCTCCATATCCAGTAACATTATGAGCTATTGGGCGCTAGGACTTCAACATAGGAATTGGTTCAGGGGGAGGCACAGTTCAGTTTATAATCCAGAGATTGGGCTGATCATTTCTCTCACTTTTGTCTTTCCTATATGCTTTCAGTTTGCTTACAGTGAAGATTATTCTTCTTAGTGCAGAAGCCAGTAATGTACATTGTAAGAGGCAAAACTATAATCATAGTATATGTCGTCATAAAAGAGTAAAAACCTGTAAAGTTTTGTTTTCTTTAGGAACTGAGGAAAAGTGGGAATTTTAAATTGTTCTGTTATGCCTGCTTTGAAGGCAGCCTTCCTCTTTTGGTGCATTTTGCATAGAGAGGTTCTAAATGATTCTTTAAAATACAGATATGAACATGTCAGGGGCCTCCATATGGCCTCCATATATCCCTCCATATGGCCTGAGCGATTGGATTTCCCAGCCTTGCCGACATCATTCCTGACATCATTATCCGTGACATCACTCGACTTCCTGGCCTTCTCTCTTCCTGCCCTGTATGCTGGGCACAAGAAACCCTTCTTGACTGTTACACTTGTCGTGACTCTTACCCTGGCTTCTGCATATTTATTCTCCAGATACTGGCTTAAATGTCTTTTCTTCAAAGAACCTTTACTGACCTCTAGCTCCAGCCTCCAAAGTTAGATGGTCATGTCACAGCTCCTGTCAGAGTTGTGTTCCCAAATAAAATATATCAAAACCATAATAAATTCACTATTTAATTTGTATCTTCACCCACTGGATTCAACATTTGCGTAAATCATATTTCCTTTTCACTGTTGGAAGGATGGATGGATGGAGGGTGGTTAGCGTAATTACCTTTCTATGGAGTTCCCCAATGACTAAACCCCAAGCAGTAGCATTTTAAAACTTTAAGCTTTGAATATGAATTATCAGTCACATTCCAATACTGAGACTCAGGTCTCCACACTCTAAATCATGGTATTTCCAGTTTCAGAAAGTTAGCACATGAACTGAAAAGGAAAACATAGGTTCAAATCAAGGCAGTGATTTCTTATTCCTAAGAAATCAAAAGAAACCATGGCCCTTCCTCTTTTGTAAGAAGCCAGAAAACTGATGAAGGATCAGTATTTCATTCTCCGTGTGTCTTAGACTTGAAATCCCAAGGCGCAGGATCCCACATAATTTACCTAATTTGAATACGTGAGAAAATAATCTTAGCTATATCATAGGTAAGTGAGTCTGACCAAATTCCTCTTTCCTCACACTTGGACATTTGCTCTGCATTTTCTCAAATCACTGTGGCTACTGCCTTAATAAGCATGATCATTCACAAATTAACTCTTGCACAAGTATTCCTTCTTTTATTCATTTATTGTTTTTTTTATTGTATATGTGTGTGTGTGTGTGTATTTATTTTATTTTATTTTTTAGAGAGAGCATGAGTTGGGGAGAGGGACAGAGGGAGAGAGAGAGAGAGAGAGAGAGAATCTTAAGCAAACTCCATCCTCAGCACGGAGTCTGATACAGGGCTCTATCTCACAACCCTGGGATCATGACCTGAGTCGAAATCAAGAGACGCCCCTCCTCCTTTTTAAATATCCCTTTTTTTTCTGGCCACCATTTCTCATTTGGAGCTCTGTCTCTGAACCACAAAACAGAGATGACTCGAGTGACTGTTTTCTCATTTCTTCCCAGGATAGTGCACAGTTAGTGAGAGAACTTAATGGATTATATTGCAATGGATGCCTTGGGACAGTGGTTCTCTAAGTTTAGTTTCCAGGACGGAAACCTCAGCATTGCTTGGGAAATTATTGGAAATGCAATTTGGGGGCCCTATCCCAGACCTACTGAATCAGCAATGAGCAGGGCTGGTTGGGGTTTGACAATCGATGTTTTAGGTGACTCTCGTGCTCTCTAAACTTGGAAGAGCATAGCCTTAGGGCATTAGGACTGGTTCTCAAATCTTCTGGAAGGCCTGCGAAATCTCAAACTGCTGGACTTCATTCTTAGAAATTTTTCTGATGGAGTTGATTCCTGTTGATACGTCTATCACACTGCAGCACTTTCTCACATGTACTAGTCATGAACCCACCTCCCTCCCTGTTCTTCAACGGTAGGGACCATGTTGTGTTCTTCTTCATGCCTGTCCCAGCACCTAGAATGTTGTCTGACACATAATTGATCTTCAGTGAATTTTTGATGATAAACAAATGAGATTACTTCAAGTGTTTTGTTTTTGTTTTTTGTTTGTTTTTGACTATAAGGGTTTGCAGGGAGGTAGCATTTGATGATAATAAGCCACTTCTGAGATGGGTGTCTTGGAATTTTAGAGCAAACTACAGTCAAATCAGCTCAACTGTTATTGATTTACAAATTGTTTCTTCTAAAAGTTCACAGCGCCACAGGCACTATTAAAAGAAAATGCTTATTTGATTGGAAGAACAGTAGTCATGTAATTGTGCCTGGTAAAGTGGATATATCTCTTGAATTTATGACTCTCTCAATTTATATAACCTGAATAAATTTTTTCAGAAGGCTTCATTTTGAATATTACCAGTGGTCACTTCTGACCACCAGATGTGGTCCTTGTTTCATGTGCAAGAGATCCTAAAATTCTTTAACTAGAAAGCTCCCCCCCACCATTATTATTTTACTTGCAAGCTATACATTAATCTGCTTTGATAACCATCTCTTCAAAGTAAAGGTAGTATCTTCATTTTATATTTAAAACACTGAAGTTCAAAGCATAGTTTTGAATGCCAGTAGGGTGCACCGACAGCACAATTATAGCCTTTTCAAAGTTCCAGAAGCATGAGATATATGTCTGAAATTACAGACATTTTATTTTATTTTTTATGTTTCTTTATGTTTGTGGGTTTTTTTTTCTTTTTTTTTTCTACTCTCTTGTAACTTAAAACAATTTTGCAAGATCCACCGCCCTCTAGGCAACATTTTATAGCCAAGTCATAAACCTCTAAAAACAGCAGTTTATGGTGGGAATGCTGACAGTCAGACAAGTCAGACCCACTGCTGCAGAGCTCACGGGTGCCAACAGACTACCTTGCCTTCCAGGGTGAGGATCAGCACATAAATCAGCCTGAGGCTAGAGGGACATGACTGTGTGTTCACGTTATGCGTTTCCCATTCCCAGAAACATGAGACCATTTGTCTAACAAAAATCACATTGAGAGAGTGTTATGTGAGGCCGGTGAAGAATGACCCAAAGTGCAGAAGGGATGGGGGGTAAACATTCACAATTAATCCGGCTTCAACATCTGGGAACATAGAACCTCTTTAAGAAATGCATTTACTGTCCCCTGGTGAGCTAAAGAGCGTGAGACTGCTGAGCACAGAGACCTTTGTATTTTGCAGTATTTTTCACCCCTCCTCAGTACTCTTAATTTGATTCTCATGGAGTTTTGTTTGAATGACTTTTAACATATGGGCAGCCAGCCCTGTGTTCTGCCTCCTCCATACTGAATGAACAAGTTTTCCAATTAAATAATTTCAGTTCTTTCTTTTCATGAAGTAAAAAATAAATAAATAATTGTGGTTATAGGCAGACAGATGCCAGCCTGATTATTAAAAACCAGAATTATTAAGAATCAGGCTCCAAATATTCTTTCTGTGTTTTTTCTTAGTGTTGAATATTGTAACAATTTTATTGATTTACCTTTTTTTACTCCCTGATACTTCTGGCTCCCTATCTGCTCCCACCTCCTGAAATATGAGGAACTTTGATTCAGAGTAAGCATAATGAAAAGATGGGAATGTGAAAGATCACAAAGCAAATACCAATGCTTCTTTTGTAGGCAAATATATGATCCTGTAAAATGACCATCAAGCTTATCTCATTGTGTTTTCATTGTTAACTATGTGTTTTGATCATATCTACCTTGAGTCCATCTTTGTGTTAAAACTTCCCCCCTTGCTGTTTTGGCAATAGTTCTGCCCTTACTACCTCAAACCTGTATGGAACAAGGACATCAAATGTGAGCTGAGAAAATCCCTAAAGTGTGAATCTAGTGATTAGTGATCTCCAAACCACAGGTGTGTTTGCACAAAAAGAGGTTACGGTGTTTGCCGAGATTGAAGAGAATAAAAGCTGTTACTTCTTGCAGCAACTTTATTTTTTATTTGTTACTTTTTATACCTTTATTTTATTTATTTTGAGAGAGAGAGAGACAGAGAGAGAGCATGGGAGGGCCAGAGAGAGGGAGAGAGAGAGAGAGAGAGAGAGAGAGAGAGAGAGAGAGAGAGAGAGAGAATCCCAAGCAGACTCCGCAATGGCAGCACGGAGCCCAATCTCAGGAACCCTGAGATCATGACCTGAGCAGAAATCAAGAATCAGATGTTTAACCTACAGAGCCACCCAAGTGCCCCAACTCCTTTCGGTAATTTTAATTCTTCACCTAATTGCCAGCAAATGTGATCCACTGGAGAGTAAACTCCTGGTCCATCCGTCAGCTTCTTGATCTTTGTTCTCATCTTATGTTTTTCTTCATTTATATCCGTTGTACCCATTGTACCCATTGTCTGTACTGTGCTGTTTGTACCCATTGTCTCTTTGTCTTCATTCACCATCAGTAAATCATGATCATGACTAGAGATAGTCATGCAGAACATTCTGCTGCTTTCTTTTCCATGTTTTCAAAGCCCTGGATTTCAAGACCCATACCAACCAACCAACCAACCAACCAGTCAACCAACCAAATGAACAAGCAAATAAATAAAATTGCATCAAATCATCTATAATTTTGAAATCTCCTGGACTCAAATCATGGCTTTATAAAAATTTAGAGGAGGGAAAACATATACTCTATTATTTTATCATTATGAAACGAAATGACTGGATCCCAAAGATCATCCTCTGTGGGATGAGAGGAGAGTTATGAATATTGTTTACTCATGTAAAACTAAAATTGGAGAACTTTGTTACATTGAAGTTGGAAGCAGTAACCATTGCTGCTCCCCTGCAGCATATAAGCTGAGATACAGATGATAAGGAACCAGCATAAGAGGCTCTTGGTAAAGTTGGATAGGGAATCCTGTCAAAGGGAAAAGGCAATCAGAGATCTGAGGTAGGGCCAAGTTTGGCATGTTTAAGAAACAGAAAAAAGGCAAAGCTACTATTTCATAGAGGACAGAAAAGAAATATAACAGATAATAATATCTAGGAATCAAATGTGCCTGCAGCTCAAAGAGATTGATTAAAAGTGATAATGAATTCCAGTGGCATTTAGTGGTAGGATTTTTCTAGATCTGAACATACTATACTTATCAATTCCTCCTTTATCTCAGTTTTAAGCCTTTTAATTTAATTTTCTTCCATTTCTTTATCTAAACTTCTTTTGAAAACATTAACCTATGGGTAAAAGACAGATTTAGGTTATGGTGTCCACCGGATGTTGGCAGATAATGTAAGAAACAAGCAGTTCCCAGACTGAGTGTAAAAGAAACCTTTTTTTTTCTCTCTCCCCCTTTCATTTTTCTTGAAACACAGAGCCTCCAGGATGATTTTGTTCCTCGAGCGTTGATAGTTTTATGGCATAGCCATCAGCATGCTGGCTGCACACAGAATTTCACCCCAAATGATTCATCTAAAGAGACTAGAATGAAGCAGTATTTACAAAAGTGTGGGGAGAAGGCAGGGATCTGACAAAGGATGTTGAGAAACCCAGAGATGACCAGAAGGAAGCTCTTACTGCCCTGAGACAGCTGAAGGCAGGTACAGGAGTGCTCCCAGGGCCAGCAAGACCCAGAGCCCTGGAGAAGCGGCTGCCTGGAGCAGCTGGAAACTGGGAGAGATGCAGTCCCGGCCAGAGAGACAGTGCCAAAGCAAAGAGAGAATAGGGAGGAGCTGGCCAGACTTCTCTCTACTCCTACCAGGCCCCCAGTGGCTGAACCCCATGAAAAGCTATCACATAAAAGAGCTAAGACAATACTGTTCATAGATGGATCACTTCTTCGAGGCATAGAGCAGAGAAGACATAAAGAGGGGCAAACAGAAAACTCATGGATAAATTAACTATTTTTCTTTCCCCTGGACTTCACTAATGAAAAAAAAAAAAAATAAGCAAAGAAAAAGTAGTCAACGATAACTAAGCATCTGCTACTTTACCTCAACATTGGCAGTTGATAGAGTTTGGTAGGATTGATGGCAAATTGGCTCTGTTTAAAGAAAGTAGCTGTTCAGGGTGACTGGGTGGCTGAGTCAGTTAAGAGTCCAACTTCAGCTCAGGTCATGACCTTGTGGTTTATGAGTTCGAGCCCCATGTGAGGCTCTGTGCTGACAGCTCAGAGCCTGGAGCCTACTTGAGATTCTATGTCTCCCCCTCTCTCTGCCCTTCCCTTGCTCACACTCTTTCTTTCTGTCTCAAAAATAATAAACACTAAAGTTAAAAAAAAAGGAAAGCAGCTATTCACCTTTAGTTCATTGTTGCCATGATGTCTTTTTTTTCAAACCAAACATGTGGCTTTTTCTAATAACACATACATGTTGTTTTTCCATACCAATTCTCCAATTATCTGACACCAACTGTGTGTCCAACAATTGAATTGAATTCAATTCTAACACTAACTCTGTAGAGTTATCATCAGAACTCATGGGTTAAAGGTTCAGTCCCACAAGACTGTCCCCACTTCAGACCCCAGCCCCAAATAGCAAGAGCTACTCACATTTCTACCAAGCCAACTATATAATCATGGGTTCCCTTGACCCCCTCAGATTTGATGATTCACTAGAACAACCACAGAACTCATGAAAACACTTTACTTATGTTTGAACTCTGTTGTTTAGTAGTTATTATGGAGGTTTTATTGCATGGGCATGGTTGATTCATTTACTGGCCATTAATGATTGAGCTTAATCTCTAACCCCTCTCCCAACCCCTGAGGTGGTGAGTGGGGCTGAAGTCTCCAAACCTCCAATCATTTGGTCTTTGCGGTGATCAGCCCCATTCTGGATCTATCTAGGGGTCCCATCTTGAGTCATCTCATTAACATAAACCCAGGTATAGCCAAAAGGGCCTCATTATAAGTAACAAAGGACATTGCTGTCACCACCGGTTTAGGAGTTCTATGTTAGAAACCAGGGGCAAAGTCTAAATTTATTTTTATTGTACCTTAGTTGCCAATGCAGAAAACATGGAATAGATCATCTTACCTTTCAAGAGGAATCAGGAATCCAGATTTCCATGTGAAGTCTCCCAGTCGTTAAATGTTGACAACCACTTCAGAATCTTTAGAACTTTTCTGAAGCCCAGACAAAACATCCAGTTTGGGACATTGACAAACAGCTCCAGAACAGTCATTTTCAGCCCTGGCTACACACTGGAATCACCTGGGTAACTTTGAAAAATATGTCCCTGGACTTCATGCCAAAGCAATTAAGTTAGAATCTCCTGGGCTTGGGCCCAGAATTGATATTTTTAAAAATAGTTTTGTAATAATTATAATGTACAGTCATTTTTGTTTATTTTTGTTAAAGTTTATTTATTTATTTTGAGGGAGGGTGCTGAGAGAGAGAGAGAGGGAGAGAGAGAAACCCAAGCAGGCTCTGTGCTGCCAGTCCCAATTGTGGTGCTCAAACCCATGAATCATGAGATCGTGACCTGAACCAAAATCAAGAGTCAGTCACCTAACCAACGGAGTCACCCAGACACCCCTACAGTCACTTTTATTTATTTATTTATTAAGTTTGAGAGAGACAGAGATAGCACTAATGGGGAGGTGGGGGGGGGGCACATAGAGGGAGAGAGAGTCCCAAGCAGGCTCTGTGCTACCAACACAGAGCCCAAGGTGGGGCTTGAACCCACGAAACTGCAAAATCATGACCTGGGCCGAAAGCAAGAGTCGGATGCCTAACTGAGCCACCCAGGTGCCCCCATACAGTCATTTTTAAGTAAATATTTTATTTTGGAGTAAGTTTAATTTAACAGAAAAGTTACAGAAGTAATAAAGAGTTCCCATATACACCACACCCATTTCCCCCCATTGTTGACACCTTACATTAATTACCATGGTACATATGTCAAAATTAAGAAGCTGACATTGGTACATTACTATTAAGTAAACTCCAGACTTATTTGGATTTCACTAATATTTCCACTGACATCCTTTTTCTGTCCTAGAATCCAATCCAGGGTACCATTTTTGTATGTAGTTGTCATGCCTGATCACTCAGCTGAGGTTTGTGACAATTTCAGACTTTCCTTGTTTTTCCTAAGTAGTACTAGCCAGGTATTCTGGGGAATGTCTCCAGATCTGGGTTTATCTGATGTTTTTCTCATGATAGTATCCATACTATGTATAGATTTTTGGAAAGATTCCCAAAGATGTGAAGTGCCCTTCTTGTGACATCAGATCACAGGCCAGTTAGTAGAGGTTGAATGGAATGGAGGTAGCAAGATCTTTCCAGCATCAGGACGCATTAAAGTAGACAAGTACGGGAAATCAGGAAGGATGATGGGAGGCCAGCAATGGAGCTCCACGTCTCCCAGGTAAGCCATCTGAACTGAGAGTCAAGAGACAAAGATTCTGTTTCAGGCTCATCCACTGACTACTCTTTAGAAAAGGCAACTAGTAGTAGTTTCTTCATCTGTACAATTTAGAAGTTGATATCCATGGCTCTTTCTAGTCCTGAAATTGTGTGATTCTAAAACTCTAGAGTGGGTTTTAATTAGTCAAATATTATCCATAGTTTCATATCCTAAGAGGAATGTGTTTTAATGCTGAGTAAACAGCACCCAAATGCCTGGGTGTCAGCAAAGGACAATGGGAGGAGGCCACTCTGCTTCGTTTTTAAGCATTTATGACACTTGCATCCTAAGAATGTCAAGCACCTGGCAGGTAGAGCACAGATTGCACAAACTAGAGCACACATTGCAAAAACGAAGAAGAAAATTCAGCTCATTCACTCAATCTTTGTTCCTGGGACTCAACTGTTGTTCTTTCCATTACAATAGACGAAGCAGTAAATGATGTAATTTACTTTTGAAATCTCAGAAAGAGTGCACATTTTAGTACTTTTAAAAAATCTGTTGATATTGACCCTTTGCGCAACTCCAACCAGATTTAGATGGATGACTGGCTTGCAATGTTGGATATTCTAAGTTGCCAATAATTTGTACAGAGCCTGTGATTGCAAAACCACAAAAATTTCACAATAGCGGAAACCTCTAATTAACCAAAATAAATGACGGGGTGGATTTGTTTTAAATATATGGTTAATAATGCTTATTGCTTCAAGATCATAAACTGAGAGATGCTCTGTTGAGGTGAGATAGATAGGCTACAGATGATTTTGCAAAGTTCTCTTCCACCTTGGTGTGTTAAGTCTGACCCAGAACGTTCTACTAATACTGGATCAAGCTCTCCTCTGATGTAATTTGCCTGTGGGAATTGTATTGGCTGTGAAACTGGTTCCCCTTAGCAGCTGTTGTAAAAAAAAAAAAAAAAAAAAAGAATTTTTTTTTTTTTTTTAATCACAATTCTGTGATTTGTTTTGAATGACACTGAAGCCAGGTTCCTAGGCACTGAGACAAGAAAGAATGTCAAACGGGACCTTTAATGTGTATTTATATTTAAACATCAGACCTAACAGAAAACCCTGAAGCTTTATACAATGATTGGAGCCTTGTAAGAACCTAATTAATGTATCTTCGGGTGAATGGTTGGCCTGGCACGCGAGCTGTCCCGAGGTACTCAAGGGGGTTCAGGTACCGCCTGGGAAGAATAGATGTGGTTGTAGTGATTCAGTGGCCCGTCTGAAAGCGACGTGTAAAGGCAGCTTTGTCTGGCATGCCGCCTTTTCAAACTCACTTCATAATGCTAGTGTCAGTTTCAACTGAAGCGTGGGCCAGATTGCAGATAGCTTGAGCTGGCATTTCAAAGTGGCTAATTGTGAACTTGCGAAGAGAATGGACACATTCTTCCAAAGGTGGCTATTCAAATGCAGTATCTTCCCCCCTAGAGCTCCAGCCTCACTTTTGTTCTGTTCCCACATAAAATGCAAGAGGAACACTGAGCCTTTCCCTTGATAGCTCCTCTATCTGCACCTTTGCTGGGACTGCTTTGCCTTGTTAAAATGTGCCCCGTGTATTAAAATGAAACTGTCACTGCTGGGTGGTGCAGCATAACATGGTTTGACACTAAGCGCCGGCAGCTACAGAAAACAGACTTTTATTGCATTTATTCTTTCAGAGACGAGAGTCTCTAAAGGCTCACTGCAGACATTCACTTAGTTAAATCTGAATGAAGCCAAAGTGAACAATCTACGCCGCTGTCTTTGTGTTACCAGAAACAGCCCCCATCCGGCTTGATATGGCTGTAAAATAGTCTTAAGAAAAGATGATCATACTTAGAATCTAAAAGGGAAGACTTGAGGCTTTCAATCCAGAGCAAAAATATTTTAGGGGGGTAGAGTGGGTGAGCCACCTGATTTTCTACTTTGGCTTCCTCTGTATTTCCTAAAACACATTAAATAGAATTAACAAGCCTGTGCGCGCGCACACACACACACACACACACACACACACACACACACCCCAATCTAGTTTAGTCTTCATTTAGAATTCCATGTCATTTTAAGACAAAGAGAAAGGATTTGATTTGTAGGACTCATGCAACCAAGCTTTAGATTCTTAACTGCCTTTTATCTAGATGAGTATCCAGAGAGAGACTGAGCAGGGAGGGGGCTCTAGGGTATAAGCTTTTCATTCTGTAGCTCTCCTGGAATAAAAATTCCATAAAGTAACATCTGTAGTAATTAAGGGCTTACATTTCCTCTCCCATTCATGTCTCTGGTAGGAGGGAAGGTTATTGTTCCTAAGAGACAATAGAGAGTAGATCCTGTGGGAAGATAGAAAGAGCAAAATTAGAATTCTTTTGTTCCTAGAAATGGAAGTTTCCTACTTCCAAAATAATAATAATAATAATGATAACAATAACAAGTTGGAAGATTTACTGTAAAAGATTCCACCAAAAGAAAACCTTGAAGGAGTTAGGAAAATTGTACTTAGCTATTCCTAAATATTTGGAATGGAGAAAGATTCATCTTGTTTTCCTAACCCCAAATATCATCTGATTTGGGGGAAGTTGTGATTAAGCAGTAAATAAAATGCTCTCTTTGTTTTTATTTTATTTATGAAAATTGTAGATTATTAAGCTTGAAGAGTCATAAAATTGATTCATTCTTCAGATGTTCTATAAAATCACGCCTATGTGGAACCATTGGACCATTTGATAAATGAATAATAACCTATTTGTTTCCTGCACTTTCTAATGAGTCAGATTGGTTTCCTGTACTTTCTTGTCATACCATGACCAGCTACATAATTTGTAGGACCCAGGGAAAGATAAAAATGCAAGACCCCTAATTAGAAAGTCACTAAGAATTCCAAGATGGTGCCAGCAGAGTTTTAAACCAAGTACAGTCTTCTTCTAAATTTTTGGCTCTGTCGTTCTGTACTCATCTCATACCTGGGAAGTCATTGTTGCTTGGTAGGTGGAGATTTGCCATGTGTATCAATACAGAAAAATGTGCCTCCATCCCATGCCTCATAGGAATGTATGTCAGAAAAGATCTTTTTTTAATTTTGAATCAGAAAATAATTATAGCCCCCCCATTGGAACATGCTCCTGATACTATCTAGAATTCTTTAACCTGAAAATTCAGATGTTCTGTCTGCATCTCTGAGCTTATCTCTGAGAGTTTGGTGTCCTCACGCCCCTGGAACCTTCCACTCAGGCACGGTGTTCTGTTTACCTCACCTTCTCTAAAAGGACGCAGGGTCAGGTGAGCCCCCTGCCCTCATTCTCGAAGGGCCCTTTTGGCGTTCTGTGCCCACTTCTCAGTGTTTCCCTGGTTTCTGGAATTCCTCTCACACTTGAATTCCTGTAACTATAATAATTGTATAACTTATTTGGCATTTGCTTGCATATTTTTTTCCTTATCTTGTTTCCTCTGCATGCAACATGCTCCTGAAAACACACTGAAAATTTAGGTATAGGAAAGTTTTATAACTTGAGCTAAAGGGCTCCATTTGAAGAAAGCTCATATGAATAATAGCATAAAATCCAAAATTATACTGTGCCTTTTAGACAAATTTCACACATTTCATACACATCTTTCATATGTGTGTGATCTGCTTTTCAAATTTGTATTTGCCTCTAGTGTACTGTTTGGGGGATTTAATTTGCTTTAATCAGAACCAGCCCTTTAATTTTTATCTTCCCCATCCACTGTCATAAAATAATAAAGCCCAACTATAGTTAATTATTTAGAAAATGTTGCCAATCCGAGTCTACTTAGGATAGGGCAACCCTGCCAATATTGACATTAGGGTGGTAGAGTTCAAAATGCTCAGTCATTAGCTTGCAAGTGAGATGGCAACATTTGGCCCCAGAAACCTAGTTTAGGGATCGCGATATCTAGCATGAGAAAATAGAGGACTTTCCAAAATTCAAAATGAAGGAAGTTCAGGACCTGAAGTTTACGTGTTTATGTTCTCCTCTCACATTCCAGGCACCTAATGATTGCCTTTTGTACCTTCACCCAGTGCATCTTCAATAAAAGCGTCAAAGATGCTGATAATACCACCGTATTAATCATCGCTCTACACTGCAGGCGGTGGAAATACAGCACATGTCGTCAACTCGTTTTGTGGAGTCCTCAGCACAGTTGCTTAGTAGCTGCAGTTCAGCTTCGGTGTTAGACAAGCCTTAGTTAAAATCTCAACTCTGCCCCTTATTGGCAAGGTAGTTCATCTATGTAAGCCTCAGAGCCTTCTCTGTGAAGAACCAAAAGACCTACCTTTCAGGTTTGCTAACTCAGACATTCCACAGATATTTACAGCACTTTCAATTGTCAGACAGTGTTCTGTGGGTTACATAAGATACTGCCTCAGTATCACCTCTGGGAGAGAACTCCGCACAGAGCCATCCACCGAGGCAACTTTCAGTGCAGTAAATCATAGTCTCAGCAGTGGCGAGTTTGTGATACTCTGTCACCTAATCATGGTGGTCACGGTGACCCTTCCGGTAGAATTCTCAAATCAAGCTTTTCCACAGCTTGCCTATTTTCCTTTTCATTTTTATGTACTCTTCCGGAACATGCACAACTGTATGAAAGTATATGATCTCCTGTTTACCTCTTTTTCCAGAATGGAGTCTACTGAAAAATGTGAAGTGGTAATTCAACATTTTAATGGAAAATATCTGAAAACACCACCAGGCATCCCAGGTAAGAAATACCATTAAGTAATCATGCAATTGTGTCTAGGCTTATTGTTATTGTTAGAAGGAGTACATGGGAAAGCCCTTGGTTGGTCACTGGAAAGGAAAGGTTGCTTTGGTAACTGTGTGTTTTTTAATAGTATGTAGCAACTCCTCTTCTCAAAACTACCAAAGCCTTCTTGGTGTTTCTTCTCTGGCCTTTCTTTGGAATCTCTGCTGATGATTGCCTACAGTGAATTAGAAGAAAAACACAGCAAATCAGAGTGTAAAATGCACTTCAAGTGAAGGCAGTTTGGGACTCCTGTCATTCATGTGGGTATCTTGATTTCTATTGATCATCAATATGATCAATAGTATCAATATGTATCAATATGATTTCTATTGATCAATAGTATCAATATGATTTCTATTGATCATCAATATGATCAATAGTATCAATAGTATCTCAATAGTATCTCAACAATGTCAATAGTATCTCAATAGTATCTCAATAGTCAATAGTATCTCAACAGTGATAGTCACCGTGGAGTACACAGACTGATGCCAGTATCCAGACATTTCCTACCGGTTCATCACAAGAAGGGTAGAGAAAGGGAGAGTAAGCATTTAGAAACTTTTGTAACAATTTGACATTGCCATGAAATCTGAATGCATAATCTCATATTTAAAAACATATCAAGTTACTGACATTTTGAATTTTTTTTTAAATTGTCCCTTCATCAGAGATAGTTTGAGAAGCACCAATCTTGACTCTGCCAGGGCATTTCACATTGGCCATGGCAAAATTCTTAAGCTTTTATGTACATCATAAGATGATATACATTTATGCTTTAAAAGATTACACTCAGTATAAAGCATTGAATACATCCTATGTGTTAGGACTTAAGCTAGCAATGCCTCAACCTGATATTAACCTGCCAGTAGTATATATGGCAAGTGTTTAATAACAAGTAAATTTAAAATATATCTTACTCATGCATAAAAATATTAGAGATTGAACATAGGGCTAAAAAGAAAGAATTATAATAAGTAGATAAAGAAATGTCTGAGTAATGCATATTGGTCTATTGGTTGCTCTTTTGTTTTTGGTGATTCTCAGGGGGGAAATGTGACCTCTTCAGTCTTATAATTGTTTCCTTTTGATTTTTTTATGCTGGGCTTCTATAATGTTTGCTATGTAATGTATTCACTATTTAAAACCCATGGTTAGAGAGTTCAGGGGTTGAACATTTCAGTTCCTTAAAATGTATTGAGGTTACACAGAAGAGGAAATCTGAACAAAAAGAGAAATATTTTTGTAGAGGGATGCGAGTCAGGGTTCATTTGGGGAGGGTGTTGGGAAAGGAGAAAGGCCCTTCAGACACTCACTTAGATAATCTGGAAAATCCAAAGTCGCATCTCCTGGTTAATCAGAGAGTGCACACACAGCTAGCTAAGCCTGTGGCTCGATCTGGTTAGCTTCCATGCATAACGTTCCCTTGAGAACCAACTGCATTATGATCCAATTGGAGACATATGGTGTTGTTAAGAAAAGAGTTAGCAGTTTTCATCTCAGCATGTAAGCTGCCCTTGCATTTGAGGAGAAATACTTTCTTTTTTTTTCCTTTTAGCATAAAAGGCAATTTAAGACACTACTCAGACCCATCATTGAATAAAGGGGTTGCATTGTTAGAAGATTCTCCCCTTATTTATCCACTTTATCCAACAGATGCCTATCTCTAAGGAGGCATTTAAACTAAGTGTGAGTTAGATGGTTATATAAAAATTAAGAATAAGCAAATTATGTAGAAATTATTGTTGACTCAAGTTTTATCACATCTCAGGGTTTTTTTTTTTTTTTAGATTTCTTCATTTTCAGAAAAAGACATTGAAATCCTTCTTGACTTGATTAATCTGAAACTGTATTATTTGGTTTTCCCCATAGAACATAGCTGACTAATAGAATTTAATGATACAGACAAAGAAAGTCACTATAAATCCCCCAATGTCTGGGCATCCTTCCTGAATACGCAGGCTGTGATATCAACCTGTCTAATATCATAGCTACACCCAATGGAAACATTGTGAATAGCAAGAACTTGGTTATGAGTTTCTCACTCACTTTTATCTCATGGGAACACAAGAGGCAAAATAATTGTGCTCAGTTATAAAACTCTTAAAGATACAAGTTTATGCTTCTGAGATTTGTAGTCCACGTAATAGAATTAGATATATGACATTAATCATCATTAGTACTTGAATTTGGTTATTTATGCATTGGGAGTCAAACAAAGTGTAATAAAGGTTTCAAACACTAACAGAAGATACTTCATCTTTGGTATTTAAGTTTGATATGGAATAAAATAAGACATAATGCAAAATGTGGGTATTTTCTTAAGTCCAGGAGTAAAATGCCCTCATTGGGTCAATTATTATAAAAGTCAAACTGGGTAAAATCAAACATGAGTGTATGCTGTTTGCCTTTATTGGTCCTCACTGCTTATTTGTTGTGGATGATTGAAGTGTTATTTTCAAAAACTCATATCTTCATCCAATTTTCTATTCCATCTTGAAGACTGCAAGTGGGATGTCACTATGAACCCTGATATCAAATTGGAAATGATTCCTTTGATATTTTCAAAAGAAATGACCACTTTCCTAACTTTCTAAATCCTAACATAGCTTTAGAGAGACTGTCCTTGCTTGTGGGTGTACTAATTAAAACCACCTATAAGTGATCTGGCCCATCTGCAACTAAAGTAGAATTCACAAAATTAGAAAAATCTCAGTGTTCTACATTATCAAGATTTGGTATCTTTGAATTTAAAAGTTTGTGGTTTTATGGAACCCACGTTGATGCTTTCAATGTAATGCTTTAAGGATGTGTGATTGATGGCCCCACAAAGATCCAATAGTCACCTGAGACTCTCAGGCCCTAAGAAAGCTATAGAAAGGATTTCATGTTAAGTCAATCATCCTATACTAGACCCCTGCTTTTATCTTACTGTAAACAAATAGAAAACAATTGGTACCAAATTTGTATTCTTTACTTCTCTGTTTAGGAATGACTTGGGGAAATGTCTACACGTCACTGGGCAAATACTGTGCCATATTGGTTTCTGTTACCCTTGACGATGATTTCTCTTAAAGGAGATACAAAGTTAATTATTTTCCTGAGATGATCCTCTAGTTTCCAAATCCCCTACTGGGTCATTTCTATAAGAGATTAAGAAACAAATCCAATTCAACCCAAAACGCTGGCATCACTCTGATTTTCAAATTCTAAAAACATTACGGATATTCGCAAGGACATATAACATTGACCACATTTATGTTGCTGCTTCCATTTTGATTTGTCAGTCTAGAAACAGTTTATTCATTAACTATGATTTATGATGGTATTTAATTTTGATTCCTGCTGACAGATTATGTGAGTTGGAAGGAAACTGCAGTTATCTTCTTTTGGTTCATGCTTTCTCTCTCTGGGCTCCTCTGTTTTGTTCATAAAAAGATCTAATTTAAATGAATACATCACGGATCGTTGATGCATATGAGAGCCTTCAACCAGTTCTGTTCACTTGGGATTATGACATTGTCTCCAGATTTTGGTTACCTGGATCAATGAAGCAAACTATACATGCCAAAAAATCAAGTTATTTAAATTCTGGTATATACAGTACAGGAAATTAACAAAGATCAGGTGGCTGCATTGCTACTAGCAGGTAGGAAGGAGAGGCCAGCGTCGATCATGTAGCCATCTTGCAGAAAGTGATCATCTAGTATTTTTTCCTTCCCCTAGAGGGAAAAGAAAACACAGTGTTCCATAAATGTTGCATGTCCTACATATCGATCTTGATGTTTTCTGGACAAAATGAAGGATCATTAGTTGCTTGCCTGCCTAACCCCAGACGTTTCTTTGTCCCATAATGAATTGCATAGCAACATTGTGCAGGCCCAAAGCATTTCATTTTCAAACCTCTGGCAAAAGCAAAGGGTAAGTTCCCAGACACTTCGGGGATCTGTAGGGCACAAACTTGAAAGATTCACTTCCAAAGAGCCCCCGGAGCAAAGTGATGCACCATGTGGAAAGGCTTCCACATGTAAGGACATGTATTGATGAATGGAACACGCAGGCTAGTTTGTAGAAAAATAAATCATGTTTTGCTCTCAAACTAGACTTTTGCCTGTAAGCACATGTTCCTATCAGTGGAGCAGTCTTTGCAGAAGAAAATGGAATAATCCACTTTTGGTATGATTTTCTTACTCTTTACATGATTATTTCTAGCCCCAATTGAACTTCAAGAAGTAGGGAAAAGTAGAGAGAGAGCTCACCATATTTTGAGATGTTTTTAATTGTAACAAATCTTGTGACCAGCAGAAATTTAGACAACCACATGAATGATAGAGGAATCGTATTTTTCTAATAAATAAAAGTGCCTTATGGATGCTCTGACATAAATTTTACTATTTTGTGTTTATGTAAATGAAAAATGTGTATGTTTGTGGATATATATGTATGTTTCAAGGGAGCATGTGAGGAAAAATACTTAAGGTCTGGTTAATTGTTTTTTAAAGAACATGAAAATAAATGTCATTTGTTTACATTTAAAACTTTCCCCAAAGTAAAATCTTAGCAATGTATTTAAGTGAAATTTGTATTCACCTAAAGACATACAAAATTCTGAATAGTTGAGCAATAGTATACACATTTTGATCAGAGGATTTTGCAGACCCTTACAATCAGTGTTTCCTCAGTGATACCAGTCTCTTAAGCACCGATGTAACAAATATGGTAGTTGTGTAAGAGGCAAAAAATAGAAAAGTATTGTGGTATCCACTGTAGCAAAAATATATTTTTATGGTTTTACTTGGTTGAAGCATTGCCTACCTCTGAGCTTTTCATCTTTGTGAAACCAAAACATCATTGGCATGATAAACTGTGTAAATACTGCAATCCCCAACTGGGTGTCAGTTTAGATTTCTCATTAATAAGAGGATGTTTGGGGCGCCTGGGTGGCGCAGTCGGTTAAGCGTCCGACTTCAGCCAGGTCACCATCTCGCGGTCCGTGAGTTCGAGCCCCGCGTCGGGCTCTGGGCTGATGGCTCAGAGCCTGGAGCCTGTTTCCGATTCTGTGTCTCCCTCTCTCTCTGCCCCTCCCCCGTTCATGCTCTCTCTCTGTCCCAAAAATAAATAAATGTTGAAAAAAAAAATTAAAAAAAAAAAAAATAAGAGGATGTTTGCCATATTCAGAAGCTACTTTCTGGGAAGCCTCTCATTTATAATGTTAGGGATACCTTCTTGATTATTTCTAGGTACCAAATACATAGTTAGTTGCCTCATGATGAAACACTGTTGGAGTATTATTAGTGAACTTTGCAGAGTAGCCTGACCATGACATCGTCAGTAGAGTCTTAGAATCTGTATGAATTCTTTGATGTAGACTTGGTCAATCATTTCTCAACCTTCCTACGGAGCCACATTTGATACTGTGAAAGTTTGAGTTGGTTACTGATTAGATAAGGGAGAAAGTAGGCAAAGATGATTAAATTGCTAAATGTGGAAAATGAGAAGCTTGACAGGGAAGGTAAAGGGTTCATCTTCAGAAGGTTAGAAAGGATTGCAATGGCTAGTGTGCCCCATGCTCACCTCTTCCCCCCACGTGATTACAGCTGCAGATGAAGCGGGCAGCCTCTGTTCACCCTGGAAGCATTCCATCTCGAGCGTCTACTGAATCTCTCCATCTTTCTACCTCAGGGCAATATCTATAAAAGCTCACCCAACGCAGCATAGGTTTTCTGCAAACTTTGGGAGAGTTATCACTTCTGGGGACAACCCTCAATTAATGAGCTATGGGAGTCAGTGATTAAGATCGAGCCTCTCATCCTTTGGAGGGACTATTCTGAGTCACATTCTGCAAGATTCCTTAGGGGGTTGTCCACAGTGGTAACACAAGCTCAGTGAGACGTCTTTTATTGGCTTTTCATTCTTCTTTGCCTTTCTTTTCCCTTTGTATTATATCTTCTTCCTGGCATCAGCTCCCAATTAAACTACAACCCTGTCCCAAGCTCTGATTTGGGAAAAGTCAAATTAAGGTAGGTGTTCCCAGAATTGTGATGGGGAACTGTATTTTGATTTAAAATTTCTGACCATTGGGGTGCCTGGGTGACTCAGTTGGTTAAGCATCCGACTCTTGGTTTCAGGTCAGGATCTCACAGTACATGAGTTTGAGCCCTACATTGGGGCTCTGTGCTGACAGCTTTGAACCTGCTTGGGATTTCTCTCTCTCCCTCTCTCTCTGCCCCTGACCCACTTGCTCTCTTTGCCTCCGTAAAAAAACAAAAACAAAAAACAAACAAATTAAAAAAAAAAAATTCTGACCGTAGAAGACAGTAGACGGGCTAAAGTGGTAAAGGGAATTTGATAGACAAAATACGCTGTTTTAGTGACTTTTTTTTTAACAGCAGCACTTATGTACCACATACTTAGGATGATAAAGATGAATAGTAGTAGATACATGGTATTCTGGGATTCAGTTAAACAAGAGACGGATGGAAGAAGGTAAGGACAAAATGCCACCAGTGACACGGTGACATGGCTGACCTTAAAATAACTGAGGATGGGAAGAGGTGGATGGTGGCTGAAATTGTAGAGAGAATGGAAGAGTAGACAATAGTCAAAATGCCAGCAAAGTGGAGGTGGGATGCAAGCATAGAAAATTAGGGCCACAGAGAAAGGAACCTGTAAGGTTTGGGTCCTGGATGAATGTGGAGTGGTAGGCATTGATAATGAGGTCCAGTGTGAGGATGGCTGTAGCTGGTGTAAGGGAAACAGAGATGATCTTTAGCTGGACAATTGGAGGTTTAAGGTTAGAATGTTGGAAGTTTTCAGCAACACTGGAGATTCCCTTACTTAACTTTCCTTGACTTTCTCTGAAGTTCTAATCTGCCCTGGAGCAGGTGGGAAAGTGTGAGCAGTACTGAGGTAATTTTTTGTCTATTTATTTCATTCTGAGTTGTTTACACTGGGGTTTGTTGTTGTTGTTCGTTTTTGTTGTTTTTGTTTTTCTATTTTTGCTGCTTCAAGAGCTATTGCTCAACTCAGTGTAGATTCTTGGTAAATGTTCTTTGGTGTTGATGTACAATTCCATGAATTGAATGGCCCTCATGCTTGTATTCATTTTGATGAACTTCCTGAGGGTGTAGGGTTGATACACAGCTTCTGTGCGTCATCAAACTTGGAGGAAAACATTGAGATAAACCTTCGAATCTTGTCTTAATTGTTAGCAAAGTTTTCTGTGACACATGTATATCGAAATATACAGAGAGAATGCTAAATATTCATGAGAAAAGGAAACTTACTTGGAAAAAGACTCTAGTCACTTTTTGAAAAGCCTTTTCTTTCTTTTTTTTTTTTTCCAAGACTGCTTTTTAAGGTATTATCTTGACAGTCTAAATGTTTTTTCTTTGAAGAACTCATTGACTCTTGGACAGCACAATGATTAATTCTGTGTTCTCACATGGCAAATGGTCCTGCCTAACTTATACTGAAGTTAGGTCTAGTTCTGAACTTTGTGCCACTGGATCTAATTAAGCACTATTCCCACGCTGTCCTTTTGTTGCCTTTTTCTTTTTTCTCTTTTTCACATAAAAAAAAGTGAATATCTTGAGAATAAACAGGCAATCTTATTCTATGCTGACATAATGTTGCTTTTCCCTGCCCAGAGGAAGTACGACATTGGCTTATTATTCCTACTATAATGCAATATTGAAAAATCTATTGTGTTTAATCAATACAATATGGTCACTATGCTTTGCTGGCCATGTATTTTCCATAATTACGTATAAGCACCAACAAGTGCTAGCAGAGTGTGTCTGAAGTTGCCACTTGGCTCCAGAATCTGATTTTTTAAAGCAACTATAATTTCATGGAATAGAGAGGAAGAATGAAGAGGTTTTCTCTGCATCTCCAGAGTCACAAACCATCTCCATCTCTTATTTCTAAAATAATCCATTCAGGTCTTCCAAATTTCTGCACTAAAGATTTCACAGTAAAAACTTAAAAAATAAATTGCAAAACCTAAATTTTATTTCAAAGATGATGTTGGGCTTTGCCTTCTGTCAGCATCACTAATGAGCGTTAAACCATTTAGTGTCTGTCCGAATGAGTTCTATTAGCAAGCAGAAGGTTTGAGTGGCCTACGGCCAATTAAGACACAAGCCATAGAAATGAAGCTCTGAATAATTAAGTGCATTTCTAAATCTAGAATCTCATTTAATAGGATTGATTTAAAAGTGCATTTTAGCCAAATTTGGATAAATGGATGGTATCCTGAATTAAATACTTGCCACTCTGTCCCAGTAACCATCAAGAAGCCTACCATGCACACAGCTCATTATTTATGACCTAATATTTACAATGAAAAGTCTGCAAAATTTAAGAAAATGCTTTAAGAGGAATATACATGAAGACATTCATTAGGCAAGCTCTGAACCAGCCATCATTTGTTTACCTTACAACTGTTTTCTCTGATTTCTTACCTCTTTAAGCCTGGGAATGATGAATCAATTCATTTATTATTATTTTAGTTATTTTTCAGTACAGTAAAAAACCCCTTCATAGGAAACTGGCATGCTTGTGATCATTTTTTTTAAGACTTCATATATTTCAAAGGCACATCTGTCCCATTAGATGATACATTTTTCTAAGAAAGGACTTCGATGTTTATCTTTCCCTTTACCCTTAAACAATTAGCCTATCAACTCTTTCAATGCAAGGATTGCACCTTGCTATTTATGTTTCAAGCGTCTAACCAATGCCTGTCACAGAAGAGTACTAATAAGTATTTGTTAAATACGTAAATAACTGCTTGGGGTAGACAGAATAATGCTCCCTCTCCCCCAAATATCTCTGTTTATTCCTCACTACCTGTTAATACGTTAGGTTCCATGGCGAAGAAGAATTAAGGCTGCATTTGGAATTAAGCTTGTTGATAAACTGACCTTAAAGCAGGGAAATTATTCTGTATTATTTAAGGTGGACCCTATATAATGACAAGGGTCCTTAAGAATGGCAGTGAGAGGCAGAAGAAGGGATCAGAGTCATGTGGTCTGAGAAGGCCCTGAGCCACCATTGGTGGCCTTGAAGATGGAAATGTGGGCAGTCTCTGGAAGCTGAAGCAGGCAAGGAATTGGATTCTCCCCTAAAGCTTCCATAGAGGGACTCAGCCCTATTCACATCCTGATTGCAGCCCAGTGGGGTCTGTGTAGGACTTGTGACCTACAGAACTGTAAGATAGTAAATTTGTATTGTTTTATGCCCCTAAGTTTTTTGTTAGTTTGCTACTGCAACTGAAAACTAATACACTAATACAGAAGTTCTTTCAACTGAGTATCACCACCCTATTTCTAAATTATATTACCAAACAGCCTCTGGAGAACTTTCTTAGTTTCTCCTATTTTTCATCTTCTTTGTTTCATTTGGGTTGTGTGTATGTTAAACAGAGGGGGAAAAATCTATCTTGTTAATTATTTTGACTTTACAGTTTCTTTGTACTTTCTCATCAGGATATATAAAATGGATGACTGTTGGACATCTTAAAAGAGAGTCTTTGGGGGTGGGTGCTTAGATCTCAGAGCACATTATTTTTGACTCAAAGAAATCACGTGTTAATTCACACTATCTGGTTCCATAAAATATGCCAAGGAAATTATACCACTTGTAAATCTAAATTCATGCAAATGTGTATCTCTTAGGTTTCAACCTTAATACTTGCTTTCAATTGTTCCTGCTATTGAAGGATTTTATTTTAATGTTTATTTACCTTTGAGAGAGTGAGAGACAGAGTGTGAGCAAGGGACCGGCAGAGAGAGAGAGAGAGAGAGGGAGGCACAGAATCCAAGCAGGCTCCAGGCTCTGAGCTGTCAGCACAGAGTCCGATGCGGGGCTTGAACCCATGAACCACAAGATCACGACCCGAGCTGAAGTCAGATGCCTAACCAACTGAGCCACCCAGGCACCCCATGCTATTGAAAGATTATTATGGCTTAGAAGAGATCATAGAGGTTGTATAGCAGATATCAGCTATAAGTTTTAGATGATTATATCTAACGCATAGATGATGTTCCTACTCCCAACTTATTGCCCCACAAAATAAAGGGGATCCTGAAGCTCTTAATTCTTGAGTCCCCCCTGAAAACTTAGTTTTGAGACACAAATAAAAATCTAGGGAGGTAACTGGATTCTTATTATCAGTTAACAAAGATACATAGATAATTCTTACTACTTAAGGTGTTAAAAAAACCTTTCAGTGACTTTACAAAAAATGTATTTCTCAGCTAAAGGTGTACTGCAACCCTGCAGCAGGTCAGGGGGCTGTTAGTGTGAAAACATAGCCTTTTCCTCGTGAACTGAGAGTGGGACTTATTTGGGACCAGAAGTTTTATTAAACAGCTACACGAGTTGAGTCACTGAAATGCCCGAAAATAAATAGAATCCACAGTCGAAGTTAATTTCTCGCTGTTTGTTATTAGAGCAGGTGTTAGCACTCCCAGGGTGCTTACCTGATGGCCCTCAGCCAGCACCCCACTGTCCTTGTAGGTGGACTGGCTTTTGGTTGCAGCAGCCTATTTGCCTATCAAAAAGAGAGTCAGAAGTGCCTAGGAAGTTACATTCCTGTGGTTAGGCAGCCCTTAAACAATGTGTGACTGGTGTTGGGGTATCTATACCCCAGTTCTTTTGCTCCTGATGAGAACACCAGAGTATGACATACACTATCTCCAAAGTCTCCTTGGCTTTCCGGAAGATGAACGCACTAGACACACTCCAAGTGAGATAGCAGTTATTGATGGGTAACAGGCTTCTCTGGGAAAAGCATGGACAGGTTGACTACTGATTAAACATTTGCAAGGGTAGATAGAATTGCAATCCCATGTCCTGTGAGTGAGTAGACCACTGGTTGGTAGGATGGTTTGGCTAATCGTATGTCTTGATAAAGGTCCATTCAAAAGAATCAAAATTGTACCAGTATATAAGATAATGGGTTTTTCATACAAAAGCTCTTAAAGTACAGAAGCATTAAAGCCAAATATTGAAACTAACCTATTTTATGTGCAATCACTTTAAGATGGCATGGTTGGTTTGAGCCAAACAGTGGTTCAGACTATGGGCTTCCTGAGATCCTTTCTGGTGGTCTGCAAGGTCAAAATATTTCCATAATCCTGACACATTATTTCCCTTTTCACTCGGATTCTTTCATGAGTATAGAGTGGAGTTTCCTAGAAGTTACGTGATGTGTGATATGATTGAATGAAGAAGCAGATATGAGAGTTCAGCTGTCTTCAATTAAACCTGACATTACAGGGACTTGCAAAAATATGAACCAAGTCAACACTTATTTTTATTTCATTTTTGATTTTTTAAAAATAAAAATGTGGGGCGCCTGGGTGGCTCGGTCGGTTAAGCGTCCGATTTCGGCTCAGGTCATGATCTCACGGTCCGTGAGTTCGAGCCCCGCATCGGGCTCTGTGCTGACAGCTCAGAGCCTGGAGCCTGTTTTTGATTCTGTGTCTCCCTCTCTCTCTGCCCCTCCCCTGTTCATGCTCTGTCTCTCTCTGTCTCAAAAATAAATAAACGTTAAAAATTTTTTTTTAAATAAAAATGTGTCACTTATCACATGGTGGGTTTATTACTATGTTAACTAGATTTTTAAAATGGCAAATATCAATAGATATAACCTGTGTCAACAGAAGCTCTTTGAGGTCCGCAATAATTTTTAAGAGTGTAAGGAGGTCCTGAGACAAAAACAAATAAACAAACAGACACAACTTTGATTGCCACGGATATAAAGCAGAAATTCAGAATCAAGCCCTTTTATCTTCTCGGAATTAGAAAAGATTAAGGAAAATAACCAGGGTAAAGGTGAAGTTTAAAATGTCCTCTCATCTTGGGGCGCCTGCATGGCTCAGTCGGTTGAGCATCTGACTTCAGCTCAGGTCATGATCTCGCAGCTTGTGAGTTTGAGTCCCGCATTAGGCTGTGTGCTGACAGCTCTGAGCCTGGAGCCTGCTTCGGATTCTGGGTCTCCCTCTGTCTCTACCCCTCCCCTGCTCGCACTCTGTCTCTCTCTCCCTCAAAGTAAATAAACATTTTAAAAAAATTTTTTAAATAAATAAAATATCCTCTCATCTTTCTGAACTTACTTTGCAAACCTGGATGTGTTCTAGACAGCTGTTTTAAGTGGAGGAATTAAAAAATAATGAGTTACACAACTGGTTTTATTTTGTTTTTAAGTTTATTTATTTATTTTGAGACAAAGAGAGAGCGCCTGCGAGAGGGAGATCAGTGCTGAGCCCTGACGTGATCTCACCCCACAGGAGATCATGACCTGAGCCGAAATCAAGTCAATAGCTTAACCAACTTAGTCACCCAGGTGCCCCTACACTACTGTTTTTTGAAAACAAGCATGCAGATTACTTAAGCTGTAGTGAATGTTTGTTTTGGTGGGGGTCTTTTGAGATACAGAGTCATTGGTTATTCTTCTGAACACTTACTTACATGACCGTCTTATTAGCAAACGATATGTAGTTTGACAGACTATGTGAATGTTTTATTGAAACTGTGTATACGCAGCATGTGTGTTACGCTGAGATTGCGGACATGTGACTGTAATTTGTGAGTGGTGCGTGAGTCTACCAGAATTTAGGGAGAGTTTAAGGCGAATATCTAAGAGCCACAAGGCTAACCACAGATAGGACATGGGAGCTCTCATCATAAGAGCTGTTCTGTGTCATTTCTTTTGCTCACTGCTAATTTCATTCAGTGCTCATCTCATGGCTGGACTGCACCACGGAGTTCTGTGTGGGATGCATCTCGGATATAGGCTTCCAGGTTTGCTAGTTGTAATAAGTAATAATACTAATATAGTAATAGTTATGATACTGTAAACACTAACATGTAACTAATTGAACACTATGTACTTAGTGTTCACAGAAAGTCTTAATTTGTTTTTCAGAAATGGTAGTCTCTGATTAGGTAGTCCCTAGATCATGATTTCTGTAATCTTAACCTAGTACGAAAGACCTCTAAGAAAAGCGCCCTCTAGACATCCTTCATAACTTGTTATGATTTTAACCCAACATATCCATGTAATAGATGACAAAATTTAAGGTAAAATTTCTCCTGTGATTGGTTTTGAAAAGACATAATTTGATATTTGCTTATACCCTCGACAGCCTCTTCATTTCTCTCAACTCAAGGAAAGTGTTTTACGTCTTTCCTGGGTCTATACACTGTTAAAGAACAACCCCCATCCAGCTTGGGCTGTGCTTTCTATGAGAGCCTCATGGCCGGGATACTCTTCTTCCTCTGAATTTAAGTGGTGAGAGAACGTGTACCATCGAGAATACCATCTTGTCCTATGGAGACTGAAGGGTTTGGTTAGAGTTTGGCTCTGTGTCTTTACCTGTTGACCTGGAGCAAGTTATTTAGCCTTTTGTCAAGTTCCTCGTGGAACCCACTGTTTGCATTCGATGTTTATAGTGCCTCCTTTACAAAAGTGTTACCAGGATTAACTTTGTAAAGCTCTACAGAAGTTCTGGCAGGAAGTGGGAGACATTACTGCTGTTAGTAGCACCTGTTAGCATCATGAAAATCAATTCATCAAAATCTATTCTCTAGGCTGGAAATAACATTTAAATGTGGAAGTCTATGAACGATAGTCGTGGATGGGCATTACCTGGTACATGGACCATATAAAGTTTACCTCCCTTTTTGCTAGGTAAAGACCACCCTCCAGTCTTACACATTTACAAATTTGCCCACAGCTGCCATATTTCAGCCTCGAATGGGATCCATTTAATGAAAAATGTCCAGCTTGGAGCTCCATAGTTTTGTGGGATGACTGGAAAGAATATAGTATAGCAACAGATATATATTTACCCGAAATTTGCTCTAGTGACTCCCAGATCCATAAACACTTGTCACACTTCTGATAGGACCAACATGGTCTTGTTAATGCAGAGAGTCTTTACGTTAGGTAAAAGGACTGCAAAAACATGTATAATCACAAACCTCTTATAATGATTTCTTGGTATATCTTTGTACCTCCAGTTTACAGGGCCTAGAATTTCCTTTCTCTACCCTCATTTCCCAAAGAAATCCTGCTAACCACTGAATATATTTTTCATGCAGATTTTCCTAATTTCTAACCCTCCCAACTCCTCACCCCCACTCTTAACTCTCAGGACATCACATCAGATTGCTTTCTCCTACAGTAGTTGTCCATTTGTGATATGTAGTCTCTTATGGCTGTCACTGTATACTTACCTTACCCCACTGGATGGCAGAATTATGCTTTTTTTAATCCCTGTGTCTCTTCCGATGCCTGGCATTTGAACATAGGAGATGCTTAAGAGAGACACTGAATTGAACTAAGAAAAAAAAAAGGTGAGCTCATGATTCCAGTGTGATTTCTTAATACTATCTTAATTGTCTCCTAATAAGGCATTCAATTAGTAAATGCCTGTAAAATGAATGCAGAAATCGTCAAATATGATGACTCCATATAGAAATATTTTTACATTTCTTCCTCTTCGTAAATTGTAAAACATTTAAATGTCAAAAGCTTTCTTTGGGGGTGGAAGACAGTGTTCAAAAGCACAAGAATCCTTTTCTTTCTCCTCAAGATTAAATTCTCTTTCCATTCTACCTCTTATTTTCCATTGCTCCTGTCTCCAGAATTTCAAACAAACAAAAAACAACAAACAAAACAAACAAGCAAAAACAAAAACAAAAAAAGCAATGGCCTCTGGAAATTAAAAGAAACATTAAGAATATAAAATAAGTGGGTGGAATACCAACTATCCTATTGGTTGTTACAATTAATTCTATAGCTAGCAATTCGACCTATTTTTTTTTTCTGATTAAAATCATTGCAGAAAATAGCTGTAGTTTTTTAAAGGTCTCTTTTTCTAAAGCTTGCAGGTTGTGTCCTTGTAGCACATGGGGGCTCTAGTGCCCGTGCCATGAACAGAATGGATTCATTAACCTTTATATTGATTTGAATTGTCGTTCGAATAAATATTTATACCCGTTTTCCCTGAGGGCTTAATGAAGTCCTTTATCAATAGCACCAAGAGTTTCTCCCCTTGACCTTTGTCATCCATTCGTTCAGAAAATTTTCATCAAGCTGTTTTGTTTGCATTGTTAATCTCTTCCTGCCTTTGTCAGGTTTGGCACAGAAAAATATTCATCCTGGATTCCGTAGAATTATTTTACACTATTTGGACTTCTGCAGAGAAGATCAATTCTGTCTTTGAGTTTCCTGTTTTAACTTCAAGACTGAAGCATTTCCAGTTTCTCCATATTTGTCTTTCTGCTTTTTGTCTGCCTGTAGAGTATTTCTCTTGTTATTCTTTATACGTGATTACTTCAGTTTCAATTTTTGACACCAAAGTCTCCTAAAAGACAGAAGAGGTGTTAGATAATGCTAGGGTGGTAAATGTTTTGCAGTACACATGCATCAAATTTGCAGTTTGTGTATCAAATTGACACCTTGTACACCTTAAAATTACACAACATTGTATGTCCAATATGCCTCTATACAGCTTGAAGGAACAAAAGATAGAGTTAGAGCCAGAGAATATCTTTGTTCAGCTGTCTCCACATCTTAGCAATGAACATTTTTAGTGCCGGGAGAAAAGACAAGGGTTATTATATGCCAAACATGGTGTTCAGTGTCGTGTGTATTATTCTATTTCATCCTCAAAGTGCCCTTAGGGAAAGCACACTGCTCCATTCTAGATGAGGAGGCTGGCGCTTACAGAATTCATGTAAATTGCCCAGACACAGACCCGGTAAGTGGGCTCATTGATCCCAGGATGTAGTTCTGCCACTTACTAGGCGTGTGACCTTGGGCAAATTACTCAACCCCTCTGTGCCTCAATTTCCTCATTGGTAAAATGGAGGTAATCATAGTTCCTTTCTGTACTAGTGTTGTGAGGTGACTGTGGATTAAATAAATTAGACTAAATAGAGCTCTTGTCATGTGCCTAATAAGTACTAAGAGCTATTTAGGTTACACTTATTTACTTATTGGTTATACTGAATCGTAATGTCTTTTCTAGTTTTCTTGAGTGGAGGGGGGAAGTATTATAGGAGAAGAGATCAGCAAGAAATCCAGTAGCTCTTCCCAGTCATGTTTTTCCCCTCCATTCCCCAATGGGGGGCCAGGTTTCCTCCTTATTTGCGAAACAGAATGAATATTACTATTCTGTATTGAGTTAAATGTTTCATTCCTTTAGTCTATTCAGAGCCTTCTTCCTGGAGACTCAGTTGCTTACTTTCATACTCATTCTGGTTTTTAGAAGAGTGGAAATATTTGGCTATCACCTTCAGCAAGCCATGCACTTGGTTTCTGTATTAGAGTTTGATAAGTGGTTCTTTTGTTGTAAAGAAAAGGTAACCTATTTGTAGAAACTTCCCTTTGGAGAAACAATCTTTCTTCAAAACCTAAGCTGTAGAATTTTTTTTTCTGTTTTGAGCTGTATATAAGTGTTAATAGCTGGGTCCAGAAGAAAAGGCACATTATTAAGAAGCTTCAGTGAGAAGAATTACAGACTCTTTGGTTTTTCTCCTTCTATATGCTATCCTTTCACTGGATGGGCCAAAGGAGCCATGGAAACTAAGTGGAACCTGATCATGTTTTTTATTCCTTTCATTCCTGAGATACTGGAGAGAAAATGTCTTGCTATCATTACTGTGTTTTTTTTTTTTTTTTTTTTTTTTTTTTTTTAGGCTGAGAAGTACCACTTAGAAAAACAATTATCACAGGTACCTAATTCAGACAACTTTTATCACAGGTACCTAATTCAGACAACTGAATAGAATTCCTCCTGTGGTTACAAAGAGGCTGCAAATCTCAGTCATGAAAGAAAGTAATATCTACTGGGGTGAAAACAATCCTAGCAATCCTAGATTAAGGCTAAAAGAAAATCAAATCTTAATGACATGGTAGAAAAATCCATATAGTTCAATGATTTGAAGACACAGAAAACGTAGAATACTTGAGAGCCTAGTTTACCTTGTGGCAATTCAATATCCTTTATACTAGTAGACATGTGATTTTTTTCTTCATTCCATTAAGCACACATTTTTAATTTGAGTGTGGACTAGACATAGGAATATATTTTCAGGGATAAGCACACAGTGGAAGAGGTGTCATAAAGATGCCAGGGACTGGAAGTAAAAAGAGGGAATGATCAATGTCACCTTGAGGAGAAGGATCAATAAACATTCTAGAGGACATCAAAAGATAGAGATTGGAAGATCCTCACTAAGCAGAACCAAGCTGATGCTTTTGGAAATTCTTGATACTATAAAAATTCCAATCAATATATTTGAGTTTAAATTGATCAGAGCTAATTAGTGCTGGTTAAAATCAGGTGCAGATGACCAGACCGGATCTTGATGAGCCCTTTGAATTGAATAGAACTAGGTGAAGCTGGTTTGGTTTCGTTGGGTATGATTTTAAACTACTCGGGGGTAAGTTCTATCCAGTTGAGATTTTTAAAAAATAATAATGAATTTGATCTAAACCTATTGTTGTAATGAAGTGCAATCTACGTTTGGTATATTAAGCATCTATCGCATTTCGCCTGCAAGTTTTTTCCTGGGGCTTACTGTTTGACTTTGACTTCCATTTTTTTTTTACCAATAATAGTTTATTTTTTACGAGAAATCATGTTTTCCATTGTGCCTTTTTTTAAAAAAATCGCTTTATGGGGCGTCTGGATGGCTCAGTCGGTTACGCATCCAACCCCATAAAGCTTGTGGGTTCAAGCCCCGTCTTGGGCTCTGTGCTGACAGCTCAGAGCCTGGAGCCTGCTTCAGATTCTGTCTCCCTCTCTCTCTGCCCCTCCCCACTCACATTCTGTCTCTCTCTCTCAAAAACAAACATTTGAAAAATCACTTTAAATCTAAGAGATTTCATTAACACTCACTAATGTAACTCTTTCCCAACATTTAGCTCATTAGCACATTTGGTATCAATTAAGTATCTAAATTGATTATTTAATCGGGTATCCCAACAGCCCTTAGAAATGAATCCGTTTCTTTCATACTAGTTTATATCGCCTTTTTTCTATATTAACTAGTTTAATTACCTGTGATATGAGTGCTTGCTTTACAGAACAGTCATACAAATACATGTATCCAGTCATTATAAAATACATATTTTTTTAAGTTTATTTCTTTTTGACAGAGGCAGAGACAGTGCCAGCAGGGCAGAGGCAGAAAGAGGGAGAGAGCGAGAATCGCAAGCAGGCTCTGCACTGCCAGCACAGAGCCCAATATGGGGCTCGAACTCACAAACAGTGAGATCGAACCTGAGCCAAAATCAAGAGTCAGGCGCTTAAGCGACTGAGCCACCGACGCATCCCTATAAAATATTTTATCTCACAAAACAAGTCCCTGCTCTAGCTATTACTTTCAAATGATTATTATTTAATTTTTAGCTATTCCTTTTTTCTGTTTTCCAGATCTACTTTATAGTTATTTTGCCAGCTTTCTATAAAACGTAAATGCTCTATTATTAGGGCACTGTATCAAGATCCAGGATAGTTCCTGAAACTCCCCTGTACTGCCCCTTTGCTATGGAACCGTCCCTTCTCCTCTTCACCTTTGAAAACCACAGCTTTGTTTTCGATTCCTATAGTTTTACCTTTTGCAGAATGTTCTCTAAATGGAATCATATCGTGTATAGGCTTCGGAAACAGCCTTCCTTCACTAACGATAAGGCATTTAAAATGCACGCATGTTGTTGAATCTGTCATTCGCTCATTGTTTTTTGTTGTTGAGTGGTTCATTGAATTGTCGTACTTTATATGTTGTTTATTCTCCAGTTGAAGAGCATTTGGGTTGCGATGAGTTTCTGGAAACTGAATACGATAAAGTACCCATCTATAATGCCAAATCAGTGTGGGGTTTTGTTGTTTTGTTTTGTTTTGTTTTGTTTGTGGTTTTGTTTTGTTTTATGTTGGTGACATTAATTAAGAGTGGACCCTGAATTTTATCTGCGTCAGGTAATCATCATCTGATCCTTGACTTGCTTGCTGTCTGTTATGTAATTATATTTAAAATATGAAGCCATTTATGCTACTGAGAAACTTAAAATGTCATTGTGACAAATTCTGTAATGTACAATTTGTTTGTTTTATATTTTAAGTTGGTAGTATGTACAAACAGTTACAAAATGCAAAAGCCTCACGGTGAAAAGTAGTTTCTCCTTTTTCTGTGGCCCAGCCACCCTAGTTTCCTCCCCCAGAAGAATGTGTGTTGCATTTCCTATGTTCCCAGAGATGGTTCCTGAATCCCAAACATACATTTATGTTTTCACTCCATTGGTGGCAAGTATACATTTCTTCTAAACCTTGACTTTCTTCACTTAACAGTGTACCTTGGAGTTCATTCTTAACAGTGCAAGGAAAACCACCTTGCCATTTTTGATGGCTGTATAGTATTCTGTTTTATAGATGTGGAATACTTTTTATAAAAATTGTCCAAGTTCCTAGGTTATGGATATCTATGCTGTTTCCAATCCTTTACTATTACAAATAGCACAAAAGAAGAAAATTTATGTTTGTGCCTATTTTCACATAGATGCAAGCATAACTACAGGAAAAACATGTCAAGCAGACTTGCTAGGTAGAATAATGCATGCTTGCTTATTGAATTTTGATAAATTTTGCCTAATTGCTCCTCCTATCGGTGTCCTAAGTAACACTTACACCAGCCAGTATAAGAAGTCATCTCCTGACTTTGGCCAACACAATGACTCTGAATCTTTTTCCTACCAATATAATAGGTGAAGATTTACCATGTTTTAATCAAAATAGCAATAAATGTGAACTAAAGTTGAACATGTCTTGATGTCTTTACAGCTTTGAGATTTTCTTGTTTTAAACTCTTGTTCCTGTCATTTGCCCATATTTCAACCTGACTGGTAGCCTTTTTCTTATTTATTTGTGGGTACTTTATTGCATTAAAGAAAGTTGGTGTTTGTCAAATCACTTATCTTTTGCCTTCATTCATGGTGGGCTTTTATTTTGGAATGTCCCATTTTTTTCAAAGTTACACACACACACTCACACACACACATGCACGCACGCACACACACATATATATTTTAAATAATGCTCATTCTAAAATATTAAAATGCCATTTTTTTCTCTACAGTTTTTAAAAAGCTAACCTTGAAATCATCTAGAATTTATTTCAGCTTGAATTGTAACATGGAGAAGCCAGCTTTATTTTCCTTTATTTCCTTATGGTTAGGCAGCTGTTCCAACACCACTTATTGAATAATACATTTTTTTTCTAATTGAATTCAAATGCTACATTTTTCATCTACTAAATAACCATGTGATATTTTTAAATTTCCTTGTTTTTTCAACTGTTTTTATTCATCTACCTGTCAAATCATATGCTAACTTAGAACTTTAATAATGAGTATTTTATATGATATTTTAATATGGAAGAGCTAGCCTCACCACCACCCTGGCATTTCTCTGACATTTCTCTTCTTTTTAATAACACACTGGGTGGGGGGGGGGGCATGCGTGCATGTGTGTTTTGTTTGTTTTTACCCACCTGTTTTTTCATAATAACTTTAGAATTTATGTTTTACCTACTCCTCAAAAATATATGGTCATTTTATGATTTGTTCATTTATAATTTTAAATGAGACAAACCCATTGTTTTCAAGAGGAGACTTTCAATTTTGAGTGCTTGTTACCAAAACTATGACACCATCTGGCACCCACTTCAAATGACAGTCACATGTTCCAGAGTGGTTTCAAATGGAACTTTAGTCACTTCCAGTCTGTGGCCAATGCTATCCATTTTCTACCTCTCCCAAGACAGACTCCTAATGGCGCAAGGTGTTACAATGTCTTATAACTTTGAATATTTACAGGTGGCCTGGCTCAGAAAAACGAACCATGTTGAGATCGTTTTCTGTTTTGTGAACACATTTTTACTAAAATCAATAGCTCTCTCCTACATTGACACACAGAAGGCATTTCTTGCCCAGCATTTCAAATACAATTTAAAGAATTCATTCTAAAAACAAATGATTGAAGAAGAGCCATGTATGAAAGTTGAAGCATTGTACCAAAACAAATGGTAATTGGGCTATAAAGGCTAAATCTCATATTTAAAGAATGAAAACACTCGCATGGCACAACTTCATTTTGTGAAGGGTCTTTTGTTAAGTAGGGTAGGCCGTCATGCGGACCCCATTGCATAGTTCCCCTTAGTGTATGTAGATGGGATGTATTAATGTGCTTTGTGGATTTGGACTCTGACTTTCCAGAGAGCATGATTCAGTCATGAGTAATCTGTAACCCACGCTCCTTGTAGAGTCATTAGAAAATCCTGCCTTGATTATTTTCCATTGAATATCAAAGCTCTCAGAAGTATGCTGTTGGGAATGAGCCTACACAGATGTAGGAGATTCTCCAAAATGACCCAGGCTTGGATTCCCTCCTCCTCTGTTTCTCTGGTACTGTGATTTACCAAGTGTTCTACAGGAAGATGAAGCATTCAGGAGAATTACTTAATTTTCAAAAGGACTGCTTTTTTTTTTTTTTTAATGCCTGCCCCATTTTCTTGCTTTTTGAATCATTTACAGAGATTTTAAAGTTGAAAATACTGAGATTTTTTTATAGCCTAAATAGTAAAACATATTTACTTTGATATTGAGTGAAATTTCCCAAATTGCATGATCTTTGAAATACAGATTTGATTTCCATTTACTTTTCAAAGCTTTTCATTCTTTTTGGTAATGTCCCCTGAGACCTTGCCCTCCACAGACCCTTTCTGTTTGTTTTGCTTGGGTTCCTCCCCTGCCCTGAGCCTTAGACCTGTTGGGAGACAGGGAAGAAAATCAGAGCAAACCCTCACACCCCAGCTCCTGATAGGATGTACATCCTACTCCTCTGTACCAGCGTGTTTGTGAAATCCTGCTTTTAGAAGTCCTTTTATTTATTTATTTTGTAAAAAGCCTCTCATATACAAGTGGGGTGAATAGGTGAATAACATTGATTCCTTTCAAAGAAAGCTGTTATGTAAATGCCGCCCTAGTAGAATTTCATTTCCATTTCCTGCATTGATCTCACATCTTAAAGCCTTGAAGTCAATTCTATTTTTTATGTATTGCTGTTTTAACAGAAATTCCGTGTTACAAAATGAAAGTGACTGACCAAAGATGTTGGAATGCTGTTTAAAAACCTCTTATCTATCATCTTTGGAGATTCAAGATGTCATTTAAAAAAACCCTAACAAACAAATGATAAAAAGAACAAATGGCTGTGTACACAGGTGACATCATTACCTGAATAGCTTCTCAGTAGTTGTTTTGTTTGGGGTTTTTTTGTTGTTTCTTCCCCCCCCCCCCCCCCCCCCGCTAGAAAATCCATTTTTCGAAGATGGCTTTGAGCTAGGCCCGGTGTATAAAGAATAGATTTTACTGCTCATCATTAAGAGTGGAGAATTTTCTTACTTAGAGATTGTGCATTAAGTGACTAAAACTCGGGGCGCCTGGGTGGCGCAGTCGGTTAAGCGTCCGACTTCAGCCAGGTCACGATCTCGCGGTCCGTGAGTTCGAGCCCCGCGTCGGGCTCTGGGCTGATGGCTCAGAGCCTGGAGCCTGTTTCCGATTCTGTGTCTCCCTCTCTCTCTGCCCCTCCCCCGTTCATGCTCTGTCTCTCTCTATCCCAAAAATAAATAAACGTTGAAAAAAAAAAATTTAAGTGACTAAAACTCTACTCCTGTCTGAAACTCCATCTGTCAGCCAAGACCGATTCTTCTCCTCTCTTAAGACATCCTCGTGTTGCCCGCTCAAGCTTATTTGTGGGTATCCTAGTAAAGATTTCCTCTAACAAAAGCAGTGACAGATAGGACAATGTATTTTGCATTTATATCACATTATCTTGGGCACATAAATTGGAAACTTGAATGGGCAATAGCATATGATAGGTATGCCTACACTGAATCACTACTAATCTATTTTTTCACTAAAATGACCAGATGCTCTTGTATAAAGATAATAATAAATCTCAATCTCCAAATGTGTCTTAAATCCTATTGTAGTTTATTAAACCTACTCAGTTGACTAGAACACCAATGAGCTCTACCTTTTAATCAATTTATTAAAATAAAAAAATAGATGCATAGATTCATTGTTACATAATCATTGTTGTTTATCACAGAATGCTATGATTTTTCTTTTGTGCCTCTGGTATTCTGTCTAAAAATGGCAGAGGGTTAAAGAGGAGACAAAAGTAACTGAATATCCAAACCAAGGTTCCTGGCTTCAGTCCATGAGTATTATTTATTTTTCTTAGTCTCAGGTCCACTTGTCAAAAAATAAGTAATCCAAACTATACTTCAGTTTGTAAGAAAGGAGTTCATATATGTGACTTCTTGTTCCTCATACTTCATATGAAGTCCTTCATTTGAAATGTAGGGTTCTTCATGCTTTTGCTTTGTCCCTGACACCCAGTTTCCTGGCCTTGCCCTCTACTGTCATGTGGACATATTTTTGGCTATTCTGGAAAGAAGTCAACATGAGCTAAACTCTGGAACCAGACTGCCTGGATCAGAATCCCATCTCTACAACCTACTACTGTATGAACTTTGGAAAACATAACCTCTCTGTGACTTAGTTTCCTCCTCCATATAATGAGAACAATGATAGCACCTACCTCATAGGATTATTAAGTTAAATGAGGATATATATGTAAAGCCCTTAATATAGAGTCATATTTATTAAGTAAGCACTCAATAAATATCTGGTATCGTAATAATATTTACCCTAATCCTCATCACAGATAGAGGCCAATATTATTTATTTACCGCCACCTTGCTTCAGCACCTCCTAAATTCCGCCATTAAGATTTTTGGAGTGAGAGATAGCTATCCTTATTAGCAGTCCTAATTACATTCTAAAGTAGGCAAGACAATTTTAAAAAAAGGGGAATCGCTTGGGTAGTTCAGTCAGTTGAGCGTCTGTCTCTTGATTTCAACTCAGGTCATGATCCCAGGGCCGTGGGATCAAGCCCTGCATTGGGCTCCGCGCTGAGCCTGGAGCCTGCTTAACATTCTCTCCCCCTCTGTCCCTCTCCCCCACTCATACTCTCACTCTTTAAAAAATTTTTTAAAAAAAGGAAGGAAGTATTTTGGGAAATCACTTGAGTGAAACTCTCTGTCCATGCTGGACTTTATGCTTTTACTCAGCAAATAATCAGATGTGGCGCAAGGAACTAGAAACATGGTGGCGAAAAAAATAGTTGCGGTTCCTGAATTCATAAAGGTTACTGTCTGGATGGGAGACAGTCAATAATCAAATAACCCCCAAATGTGTAATTATACATTTTAAATAAGTCTATAAAGGAAAAGAACAGAATACAATGAGTGAGAATATGATAGAACCTATTTTAGTTATCAAAAAAGGCTTTCTAGAGTTGACTATTTAATTCAAGACCTGAAATGGACATTGACAGGTGAAGAGTGGGAGGGAGAGGGCATTACAGGCACAAGGAACCCATGTACAAAGTGCCTCAGGCGGGAGAGGGAAGGTGTTTGAGCACTGCAACCCTGGTGCACAGGGAGCTAGAGAGCTGGGCATGTCTTGGGCTGAGTCAGAGCATTGGGCCTTAGGACCTTATTGATGACCAGGAGTAGATTCTAAGTGCACTGGAAGTTTAAGCAGGGGAGTGAGATAGGACAATCTATATCTTTATAAGATTGCGTTGGTTCATGTCTTGAAACTGGATTCTAAACAACTGAGTGGAAACAGGGTGACCATTAGAGGCTGCTGCTGTGCACAGTAAAGAGCTAATGGTGGCCTGGGGGGCAGGGGAGACAGACATATCCCAAATTATATTTACATATTGTTAATTACATTTACAATTACATTTTGGAGGTAGAAGAGGCAGGACCTGGTGAGAGATTGCATATTAGTTTTGGGGGAAATGAAGGTGTTCAGAATGAATCTCAGGCGACTCTCTGATTAATGAGGTAAGTAATATTACAGATTTTACTGAACATTATAGATGCAAATAGCTGGTATCATCATCTATTAAGGAAGAAAAAAAAATGGAAAATGCTTTCAAAGTAGCCGAAGAGTCTCATGTGTATTTCTGATTGAGAGTCACTGTAGACACCCTGAAGATTCAATAAAAGGATCATATAAAGAATCAGTAGAATACCTGCATCTGGCCAAGTGCTTAGTAAAAACTTAAATCTCCTGATCAGATTTAGGCTTGTGGCTCACCTCTTTGATACGATACAGAGAAGGGTCTGTGAGTGTCAGAGACCCTCGTTCACAGTTTTTGTTTGCTTGTTTGTTTGTGACTTGGTGGAGCCACTCCACTTCCCTGGCAGAGATGACAATGCTTCATTTGTCGGGAACACAGTTAATAAACGTGACTCTGCTTCACTGTTGGTTTCATTGCTCTGCTGATTTACATGTAGATCAGAAATAAGGGAGGAAAACATCAGCCTGCACGTTGGTGCTTGAGGACTGACTTTTTTCTTCCCCTTTGTCTAGACACATGCATGCACATACTTCTCTCATTTGTCCAGCAAATACTTTTTGGAGCCCCTTGTCTGCACCAGGCACTGTGCTAAGCCCCAGTGGTGGTGCCACGTGCTCACTTGAATCCTCTGTTTATATGACATTCTCCAAGGGAATGTCACACACCTGTAAAATTTTCTCTTAAGAAAAGCTTCTCTGCCACATGGAAGGTAAATTATTTCTTAAATCCCTTAAAGATGCTCTTTTAAAAAATTGAAAAAGAATTACCTGGAGAAAATATTTTCATTTTTAAATGATGAGGGAATGTAGGAAAGGATTAAAGAAAGCAATTATTTTGCCTTATTTTGGTTGAGAATGTGTGTGTGCATGCAAAGGGTGATGCAAAAGGAAAACACAGGGTCTCTCAATAATTTATGGCCATCTCCAAGGATGATGATGAAGTGCCATGTGTGGAAGAATTCTCTGGAAACTGATAATAAATAAATAAATAAATAAATAAATAAATAAATAAATAAATAAATAAATAAATAGTATACACACTCTCCAAGCACTCCTTAGGGGGGTAAGGCTAGAGTTATGGGTGTTCTCTCAATGGGTGTGTATTAAACATTTATCTGAAACAGGAATCAGTTTACCAAAATGTTTCTGGCAGCCCCAATGAACCTCATCTGTGGGCTGTTGGTCTGTAACTCCTGCACTGACTCTTAAGCAAGAGTCTCTGACAACAGATAAAATGGACCTCTGTGGAAAGTTTATGCTCCTTTCTAAATAAAGGGTTGGTTCTAGTTTTGAGGAAGGCCTCCATGAGTTTGAATGTGTCTGCATCTCTCCTTGTGTTTCCTCTTCTTTAATTGGAAACCAACCCAAACAGGCAACATACTTACTGTCAAGAGCTTGAACAAGCACAGACTCAATAATGTTGCCTCGGTTTTGTGTGGTCCTAGTTCGTGACTCAGAAGGTAGGTACTGACATTCAACCATGGATTCAGACCGTGGTACCAACACACACACACAGCTGTGTGACCCTGGGCAAAGTAGCTTTTTTGCATCAAGGGAATAATGGTGCCTACTCCAGAAGCTTCTCTTAGAAATCCAACGAGCTATTGATACGTAAAACCCATTGTTGCTGGCTCTTACAACATATGTACAATATATACTTAAAGACCAATTAAATAGTGTGTTCATAATTACGAATAAGCACAGGTGAGCTAGTGCTTAAATGGTGGCTATAGGAGCTCAGTATATTGTGAGTTTATCTTATCTTCATATATTATCTTCAGCATGCTCAGAGGCTGTAATAGGTCTCTTGTTGTAGAAAACCCACTTTGGGGGCGCCTGGGTGGCGCAGTCGGTTAAGCATCCGACTTCAGCCAGGTCACGATCTCGCGGTCCGTGAGTTCGAGCCCCGCGTCTGATGGCTTGGAGCCTGGAGCCTGTTTCCGATTCTGTGTCTCCCTCTCTCTCTGCCCCTCCCCCGTTCATGCTCTGTCTCTCTCTGTCCCAAAAATAAATAAACGTTGAAAAAAAAAAAAAACCCACTTTGGCCTGCTATACGTGAGCATCGTTGCATGTTTCCCATCCCCCTTTGGCAGGAACTGTTGCTCACTAAAATAAAACAGAGAAAGGTGGAAGAAAACAGAACTGACATTGATAAAACACTAATTACGCCAAGCACTTTTCTAAGTGCTTATGAAACATTACGTCTTGTCCCTGCAAAAATCTACACCTTAATTTCTGCCATTTCTCATCAAGCTGAATTTCAGAGTATCGGAAACATTTGCTTCAATCACATAATGAGTGGCCAGGCCAGGATTTGATAGCAGCTAAGATCTGACTTCAGAATCAGTCTGGCCAAATGAAACAGGAAAATATGTAAGAAAAATACTTTGTTCTCTTTGATCATTTGCTCTTTAGTTAAAGTATCATTATACCCCCAGCAACTTCCAAGTTTAACAAAAACACATTCGCATTTAGTCACAAATAAAATAGAATATATGGATAAATGGAGCCAAAGCAAAGCATATTAAAGAGTAATAACAGGAGGGATATTAAACTGTCTTCAAAGCATGGAGATGCTGTTTAGATCAAGATCTGAAATGAACTGTAATTGAGCTTCCTGGAAGCAAAAGCAAAAACAAACAAACAAACAAACAAACCCAGTGAGTTTAGAATTTAATTTGGCCTAGAATGTTAGCTTTTGTGGGCAGTGGTTGGGGAAGGCAAGACTCTTTGTCAGTTTTTTTTTCATTGCTGCATATTAATTGTCTGAATGATAATTGGCAAATAATTTAGTATGTGTTGAATTAATCATTAAATTAGTGACTAAATAAGAAAAGAGCATGTCACATTTACAGTTTCTAAGAAAGTAATTGTAGATGGCATTCATTTCTCTAAACTGCATCTTCTCTCATTTAAGATGGATATAATGTCTTATCTTAACTTTAGAGATGTATTCTATTCTTTTAAAATTTTTTTAATGTTTATTCATTTTGAGAGAAAGAACACAGACCGACCCCAATGTGGGGCTTGAACTCATTAACTGTGAGATCATGACCTAAGCTGAAGTCGGAGACTTAACTGACTAGCCACCTAGGCACTCCTAGACATGTGTTCTATTTTGAAGCACCTACTACAAATAATTTTGGTTCATTAAACATGCAGTAAACTCCAACTCCTTGAGTTGTAAAGAAGTGAGTCAAGTCCCTTCAATCAAACTGATTTGTCAGTTGAGAACCATGAGCTCATTGAATTCTATGAGGCTTACTTAGTTTGAGGAATGTGATTACAAGCTGGGTCAAAGATGTGTGGTCACTTTTTGGTCCTTCACAGTGAATGTAGAATTTTATTCAACCCTCCAATGTTGTCGACAGACCACTCCTACTGAGGAAACTCCTTTTAGCTGTCCCTTAGCCCTTCCTATGAAACAGCATCATATGATCTGGCCATTGATCATTGATGCAAATGGATTTTCTGGCACAGGACTTTGTAACAGTTTGAGGCCACAAGTGAATCACGAGCCTAGAGCTGAGCCTAGAGAGCACTGCCTTTTTCTAAAGAGATTCTTTGACTGCTCTGAAACCCTTCAGTTTGGGAGATTCATTATGTGATTATGTGTGTATGTGCACATGGCCATGTGCCTGGTATGCAGCCACCCACATGGGATAATGAGCAAGGCGTAGAGCAAAACAACATTGCTAAAGGGGATGAAGCAAAAAGAATCTATTAAATTCATTGTTTTTTCCAAAGGGCTCCCTTTAAAAATCATACACGTTATGCCAGCACAATTCTGTCTTCCATTCTTAACTTGTGAATGCTATTCATTTGAGGCTGTAGGTTGTTTGTTGACATTTTTAATTTTGTTATTATTGGACTCCATTGAATTCGCTAGACTGCACGTGTGTTATCACAGAGAATATTTCTTTACTTGCCTCTTCCATCATTTGAGTTGTTGTCTAGATGGGGCTGAGAAAAGGGCAGAAGAAGCCTAGTGAACAAAATAGCATTTGCTGGTACTTCTGTCTTTTGCCATGATTGTAAATGCTTGTCAACAATCCAGGAGTTCCTGGGAGGGGAATTAAAGAAGATAAATGAGCGTGTGAGCTCTCACAGAAAGTGGGAGTCTGGATCCCCCTGAAATTCATACTCTATCTTGGAAGCACATCAGAAGCATCTCTGTAAACCTTAAAGCTGAGTACTCATTTAAAATATGTCTTTGATGGGACAAGAGGGAAAGGGGCAAGAGACCAGGTTCTAGCTCCAGATCCTTCAGCCCCATCATGGAAATAAATTTAAGTTTCTCAACACACATACAAAAAAAAAATAAAAATAAAATAAGATAAAATAAAATAAAATAAGATAAAATAAAATAAAATAAAATAAAATAAAATAAAATAAAATAAAATAAAATAAAATGTCTTTGAGGGCACCTGGGTGGCTCAGCTGGTTAAGCATCTGACTCTTGATCTCAGCTCAGGTCTTGATCTCAGGGTCATGAGTTCAAGCCCCTCATTGGGCTCCACACTGGGCATGAAGCCTACTTTAAAAAAATAATAAAATACATCTTTTTATTTTTCTGGCTAACTGCATACATGACAGGCAAGATAAAATAGTGCATCATATTTTTTTCTTATATCATTGTCAACATACAATTTCATATCTGGTTGGATTTCTTACTAATTAGTTCCCATCTCCTGCACTAGAGCAGCAACTCTATGAGATCAAGAAAACTTTTCAGTTTTATTTGCTGTTATATCTCTAACCTTAAACTGTATGGCTAGTAGAAGCTTAACAAATGTTTGCTGAATTAAGTAATAGATAAATGGAAGTGGAATTAGATTCTCATCCATGATACATCATTAGGAAGTTATATAATCTTATGTACATTTATTGACGTCTTCTGGACTCATCTTTTTCCTTTGTAAACTGGGAGAGAGGAGGGTAATGGAGACAGAGATATGACCTGTGAAAGCTCATTATAATTCTGCATTATAATCCATTATAATCCATTCTGCCTTCCTGCTTCACTGAGTAATTGATTCAATAGAAATTAATAGAGTTCTATAGAAAATAATTAAATTATGTTTAGCATCTACTATATGCCACCCTAATTTGAATAAAACACAGTTCCTATACTAGTCAATTCCAGAGGGGTGGGAAATTTATATAACCAATAGACCATGATAATAAAAGAGAGAAAGATGACAAATGTACTATGGTAATCTTAGGAAGTCTTCACATATAAGTGTTATATAAACTGTTTCTTAAAGGGTAAGTGACAGTTTTCTAGGTTAAGAAGGGGGAAAGATTGGAGAAGATTATTCCATTAGGAGGGAGCATGAAATTATGAAATGGCATGTGAGATTGACGAGTGGGGGAAATTTTAACAAGGCTGGAGCGTTGACTATCTGTGGTGGGAAAATTGGAGAGGCAAGATGGGGGTCAGATGTGATGGACTGTGCACATTCAAGAGTTCAGATTTTATCTCTAGGGCATAATCATCTAGTACAATACTGCCTATTACCTTGCTTTTGATAGAAGAAGAAAATCTACAAAAGTTACAGTGACTTGGCTAAGGCCATACAGCTAGACTATGAGTAAAATCTTTTGACCCTAATAAATGTTTCTGTTGTGCCATGCTTTATCCCCATCCCATTTGACTAGTTTCATAAACGGATTATTGAAAATTTGAAGAACATCTAAACTTGCAGGGCTAAATAGTTCATGCTGCTTAAATCTTCTGCAAGGTCTTAGAATATTTGTGTCTAAAAAGAGAGCTGTCAAACAGGGTGTTTGTTGCTGGGAGAGAGGCAACATTTGGTGCAAATGAAAATTTTCAAAATAAATCTAGTTATTTGTCCAGAAAGGCGTATGAGGAATCTAAGTAGAATTTTAGATTTTATATCTCATTTGGAGGTACAAGAAGAAGAAGAAAAAGAGAGAAGGCGGAAGCGAGGGAGTAAGGAATGGAAGGAGGGAGAGGTGTCAACATTGTCCAGAAATCAATTTTGTCTCCTGGTACATTGGCAACAAAAATTCCATAACATATACAGACATGAAACATGAAGTAGTTACCTGAAATTTAAGATATACTGACATTGGCTTGCTGCCTACATATTATACTTTTTACTAAGCCTTAAGAGAAACTTAAAAAGGTTTAGTTTTATAGAACCCTCACCTTAGCTTATTTAAAATTAAGCAACACAAATGACATAGAGATGCAAACTGGTGTCTGTGCTATAATAACCAAGTGCTGTCAAATGAGTACCATCAAATATTGTGGCAACAGTGGAATTCTTTGAAACTCTGTGGAGTTGAGTAGTTCATCATCTGGGTCTTTGAAACCATAATCTGTTAAATACAGGTTTTCGGTAAGACATCAGTTGTAATGATGTGTATCCTCTGTTTTGTTTTCTTCTCTTTTTCTAAGCATGTTGGATGGTATGATTCTTAAAGTTGGAGATTTTGTTATTATCTTTATCTGTAACTTCTTTAAGTATTTTGCAAATATTTCAGGCTTTTTTTTTTCTTAAGAAATGCCTTTGATTCACCAATGAGGGAAGCCAATCTCCATTAAGGAAATAATGGTGAATGCCTTTCAATGATCTATAAAGGGAGTTGACTTAATGCTAAACTATGTTCCAACATGAGAAAATCACTGAAGGAATTTCAAACACAGACGGTTGAAGCCATTCTAATATTCTGTAGTCCTCTGTCTTCCTCAACCATATAACCAGTTTCAAAACTGTCAACTCTTAACTTTTTTCTGAGTTATTTGAGAGCATATGCTTGAATTTTCCACATTTCAAAATTTGTCTTTAAATGCACAATGGGTACTCATATATCTACACTTAATAAATATTCCCTGCAACTTTCTTAGCACATCACGACAAACTATATTAATACTATCCTACTTAATGCCACTGGCACATCGGGAAAAATCGGAAAGGAAAGAACTCTTTTTCTCCAAGTCAATTTAAAACCTCCTTATTCATTTTAAATATTTCATTGCATTAATTTTTCAAAGCAACAAAACAAACATTCATCAAGTGAAACTAAGCATGACCCCCCTCAGATGGGTACATCTGTTGCTTTCCTGCTGTGTCCTTGAATAATTCATTTTAATACATTTAAAGTATACACTTCATTAAAATGAGCTACACTCGTTTACATATGAAATTTACATTGATGGAAAGCAAAATAAAAGCTGTTATAACGCTGACCCTGGAATTTTGTTACTGTCTGTGCTTTATTACTAGCTGCATCTCCACGCCAATGGGCCCATTGAGAGCTCTTGTTACATCACCGACTATGTGGACAGTGTTACCCAGGATGGTTTAAAACCTTTTCCCCACAGCCTGTGTTCCTCATGAACACTTGTAACCATATTTGTAGTCACTGCATGTCCCTTTTAGTTCCCTCTGCTCACATCATATAATAGATGCACCAGGTATACTGAATGACATCTAGGAATCAAAGCCAACACAGAGAATACTAATGAGTTATAACTTCTCAAAAATTAATCAATGTGAGCTCATCCCATGCAGTGCAGAAAAAAATCTCCAGTTTTATTCACTCCCTATGCTTTTGAACTCTGTTAACTGATGATCTAAATGGTTTTGGAGGAAGAGATAATATTTTTCACCATTATAGCATTGTCTCCCTCCCCATCCATGTGGTAATGTGTTAAGCTTAGAAATGTTAAGACGAGGAAAGGAAGGGACAGAAACAATTTAGCAGTTGAAGACACTCTGTTGAGGCTTCTCTTTCAAGGAACTTGCTTTTGAAGGAGAGCAGAGTATGTGGCCCCCGTATATGCCACTTTGGCATGTGAATTATTTTCAGGTGAAGGCAATCAAGACCCAGCAGATTCACGAAAAGCTTCTCTTTCTCTTTACTACCTAAAAGAACTTAGATAAGGGACCTGACTCAGAGAGAGGGCTATTATCAGAGATAACTTTTACCTGAATGACCTCCCTGTATGACAGGGCAAACGTAATCACCAATCATCTGCTCTTCTTATTGTCCTGCGAATTATCCTTCTCCTGTTTGAAGCCCCTGGTCCCTATCCCATTCCTTAGCTCAGGCTGGCATAGAAGCTTCAGTTGCCAGACTGGTCTTTGGGTTTGCATATTCTTAACATGCCCTGTGCACACATAATTATATTTCATTCTCTCTTGTTAAATTATCCTATGTGGCTTTGATTACTAGACCAGCCAAAGAATCAAGAAGGGTAGAAGGAGAATTTTTCTTCCCTAACAATTTCTCTAATATTTTTTTTATTAAACACACACACACACACACACACACACACACACACAAGTGGGGAGTGGCAAATACAGTTTCAGTGATACAGAATCAAAGGAATAAAATAATTTATGAGACGTTTCTACAGAAAATCTTATCTCATTATTTGGCAATCACCCATATCCCTATTTATGTGAAAAAAAAATCTCTACAGCATAAGATCATCAGATCTCAAGGGTTATAAACTAGATGTATACTGGGGCGCCTGGGTGGCGCAGTCGGTTAGGCGTCCGACTTCAGCCAGGTCACGATCTCGCGGTCCGTGAGTTCGAGCCCCGCATCAGGCTCTGGGCTGATGGCTCAGAGCCTGGAGCCTGTTTCCGATTCTGTGTCTCCCTCTCTCTCTGCTCCTCCCCCGTTCGTGCTCTGTCTCTCTCTGTCCCAAAAATAAATAAACGTTGAAAAAAAAAAAAAAAACTAGAAGTATACTATAATACATACTTTTATATTCATAAGTAATTATGATAATATAATTTTAAAACTGCAATATTAGTTTTTTGAGGAGCCAGAACAGTTTATGTATGTTCAATATTGTCTATTTTTAAGTAAAAGTAAAGTTAAATTATAAAAAAAAATGTTTTAGTGGTGACCAGTAGACATTTTATGGGAATTATACTTGGGGAGCGTACACATTTTTCCACATCACAATACTTTAATCTGTTACAGGGCTTGTCAAGAGAAGAATGCTCTGGAATTGCCCACCTAATATCTCCCTATTTATTTACTCACCTGTTTGATCCCTTTCCCCCACCTCACCTATAACCAAAATAAATAAGTGTGGTGTTACAGTCTTAATATTGAAAAAACTTGTATAAATAGTAAGCCTGTTAATGAAGGATAACATTATTTTTTTGAAACCAAATCAAGAACCAAACCTACAGTGTATCTTACATGAAAACAGCAATGGAGCTCAGTGTCCAAATAATTTTAAGAACCCATTGTGGTTCATTTGCACTGTATACACCATGCTTGAAGGACTGTGGCTCTTCATCTCAACCTCCTGGGTTTTTGTTTTAGTTTGCTTTCTTTGTGTCTAAGATTGAAATTAGATAATGACTGTGAAGATGCTTCACAAAAAATTCAACAGTATTGCATAAATGTAAAGAATTATCTTTAATGGCGGGATAGAGTACCGTGCCTCCACCCACTGCTCACCAAGGTGGTAGGTGAATGGTTTCTATTGGGAGGAAGTTTGTGGGCAAGAATGTTGAAGGTGAAAGCTGTAGTTGATAGGAACATCCATCACCTTAATGTACTCTTTACAGATGGCAAACTGATGGGCTGTAGCGTTTCTTAGAATAGATCCAGAAAATGTATTTCATCGGTACGTTGACGCAATTTCATATATATGACAATCTCAAACTACGGAGAAATTGCAACAACAGAGAACATATTTTTAAGTCATTTGAGAGTCCGTTGCTGCCATAGTATATCTTCAAGATGTGGTGATTATTGTATTATTATCAAATGAGTAATGTTAAGAGTAGAATCACATTTAGGTGCGCCTGGATGGCTCAGTCGGTTAAGCATCCGACTTCGGCCTAGTTCATGATCTCGCTGTTCCCGAGCTGAAGCCCCACATTGGGCTCTGCGCTGATGGCCCAGAGCCTAGAGCCTATTTCAGATTCTGTGTCTCCCTCTCTCTCTCTCTGCTCCTCCCACACTTGTACTCTGTCTCTCTCTCTCTCTCAAAAATAAATAAACATTAAAAAAATTTTAGAGTAGAATCACATTTAATTTGTCAATATTTGCACTAAGGAGTGAACAGTAAGTTATTTAATCTCTATATGCATTTATTTCCCTAAACTACTTGTGATTTTTTTTTTTTTTACAAAAGCATGCAAGAATCATTAGGGACCACCTAATCCAAATCTATCATCACAGATAAGGAAACTCATGCCTGGTTAATTCATTTGCCTTGGACTGCCAGGTTGCATGTAAATTCCTTTATGTTAAATTTAAGAAATCCTGGTCTTTTTATTACTGGTCTTAAAGAAAAGCAAGACTACAATTTTTTCTGTGTCTTTTCAAAAAGATTTAGTGGTGTTCATGTTTGGTGTAAAACTAATTGAGAAGAAAATTCTGACAGGAAAGATACATACATAGATGTCAATCTTGAAGCCACTTTTAAATTTTTTTTTTTCCAACGTTTATTTATTTTTGGGACAGAGAGAGACAGAGCATGAACAGGGGAGGGGCAGAGAGAGAGGGAGACACAGAATCGGAAACAGGCTCCAGGCTCTGAGCCATCAGCCCAGAGCCCGACGCGGGGCTGGAACTCACGGACCGCGAGATCGTGACCTGGCTGAAGTCGGACGCTTAACCGACTGCGCCACCCAGGCGCCCCTTGAAGCCACTTTTAGAATCTGTTTTTGACTTGAGCCAGGAAATTAACAGAGAAAAACAGGGTCACAAAACAGGCCCAAATAATTTATAATTAGTTTCCCAGTACATAGACTTATATTCTCTTTGGGTTAATGTTTTTTGAATATATGCCAAGTAATTCAAAGATAACCCAGAGCTTACTAATGGTAAAATAGAAGGCTGTTTGTGTTTTAAGATCAATCACAGAAACTCTCCAAATTAGATAAGCCATATGCCAGTAATTGAGATTCAACTCTACTGTTATTACTCTTAAGAAATAGTAAAACTTTGGATGCAATGGCTGTACTTCTAACACTCTGACCTTTATGTTTTTAATAATGCTTCATTTTCTTAATATTTATGTCTAGAATCTAAAGATAGGCCATTTTCCTTTCTTGGAAGTTCCCTATTTCTGATTTCTTTCCTGTAGAAAAGCCAGTTCTCTTTATTTTTTTAAAGTTTGTTTATTGATTTGAGAGAGAGACAGACAGAGACAGAGAGTGTGAGCAGAGAGAGAGGGAGAGAAAGAATCCTCAGCAGCCTCCACACTGTCAGTGTGGAGTCCCATGTGGGGCTGGAACTCACAGCCGTGAGATCACAACCTGAGCCGAAATCAAAAGTCAGAGGCTTAACTGACTGAGCCACCCAGGCGCCCCTGTTCTCTTTCAGAACATGGAATGAAACCTCTGGTTGCTTTATGCCTTAAAGAAATGACAAAATGAATCTGTGATGTTCTTCTTCCAATATACAAATGAAGATGCCAGATGTGTTATCTAGTCTAATTAATAACATATCTTACTACAGTATACCATGCTTTCTTGGGAAAGACCAGTGTGTGTGGTATGTGTGGTATGTGTGTGTGTGTGTGTGTGTGTGTGTGTGTGTGTGTGTGTGATGTCAATGGTGTTTGTGTATGGGTGTGGTACTTGTGTGTGTGGTGTATGTGTGTGTATGTGGTATATTTGTGGTGTTTGTGTGCATGCATAGTGTGTGTGTGTGTATGTGTGTGTGTGTGTGTGTGTGTGTGATGTCTGTGGCAGATTCTGCTGAAATTCCCAGGGATACATACTGAATTGTATTAATTCTCTATTCTGAAGCTGCTGGTAGTGTTAAGTCCTTTTTGTTTACTATCTGTTCTGTGACTGGATTGTTAGATTTCTAAGCACATTAACAACCGGCAAATACAAAGAGCTTCTTGTTGCCTCACATATATTCTAAGTCCGCTGAAAGTTTTCTCCCTTTCAGTTTAACTGCCCTCCAGTACCTGTTTTCAGCACTAATTTGTCTTCTAAATGTATGAGGAGTAGGAATGACTTTGAGAAGTAGCCTGTTCTTTTTCATTCCCGAGCATAATATATTTTTAAAAACCAGAGCTTTGATCCTAGTGTCATATTTCTCTTCTCAAACAGAGAACTGGATACATACAGACAGAATCAGAACCCTCCAACAAAGAACCCAAGGAAAGAAATAGCACCATATTTTAAAAGAACAGACTTCATTTTTTTCATTTATTTCCTGTCATTCTGATATCACCTTGTCCCTGTGCAAGTTTTTCAAACCCGGCAAATGACGAAACGCCTCACCCATGTGCTGTCCTCTTGATGATCTAAGTTAGGGCAAAAGAACAGACAGAGGTGGGCTAATGTGAAAGATAATCCAAAAGTCACACACAGAAGTCTGTTTTAGAATGTATGATGTTTTGTGGAAGAGATAACTTGCGAACTTAGGATTATTGTGCATTTCCTATTGACCATACCAGCTGGCAGATCTTTTGTGAATAATGAAGGAAGACAGCCCAATTTTTAAACCTGCTTCACTAATTCTCATACTTGGTCAAAGACCTAACACAGAGTCCACAAAGAAATGTCACATATTATGGAGCAAGAAAGACTAGAGGAATCATGAGAACTTCACTTTCTTCACCAGGCCTCTTTATAGAATCCAGCTTAGTCTATCATGGACTGTTAATAATTACGACAAGGTAACGTCAGATTTCTGGACCAGCGTATATTCTCTCTTACTTTATTCAGGCACATCATGAATTCTGTTTCTTTTAGCACCTACTGATCATTCTGCGATGAGTTCTGAATGTTGATCAAGGAGCTATGCTTTTTAATGCTATTGCATTTTCCAAATTAAGTATTTACCAGTGAGTTTCTGTAAAGCATTTGGATTCTTTTGCAATGCAATTGAAGTGGATTTGTTTTTTTTTTTCAATTTTATACATATCTGAATCTTGAACATCTGTACTCACTTTCGAATGTCAAAATTCATCAATTTTGACTATATGCATTATTAAGCTGTAAATCGAGTGTGTGTGAAAATATATGCTTTAATTTGCAAATGGACAATTAAGCAGGAAAACTTGTAGAAGCAGAGAAATAAATGGCATGTTTTACTTCCTTAAGAGGACAGCGTTATAGAGTGTCCAAAGGGTGTGTGTGTGTGTGTGTGTGTGTGTGTGTGTGTGTGTGTGTGTGTGTATGTGTGGTGGGGAGTGTTACAAGCATCTGTAATAAAATAGTAAAAACATAAACCTGTCAGCATCAGGATTGCTTTTTCATATCACAACATGACAAAAATGTCACTGCCTCACTGACTAAGCCACTGTCTTTTTCTGCTCTGCATAAATCTGGCTTGTAAGCATTCCCAAATCCTTTCCGGAATGAGGCAGGGATTCTAATTCATTAATAAACAAAACTAAATGATATAAAATATTTTATATGATCTCTGCCAGACATAAAATCTTATTGGAGGATGATTTTGCACTGCCGTATTAACATTTAAAACATGTATAACCTATTGACCCTACAATCTTCTATATAGGGCTCTGTCCTACAGAAATAATAGCATATATGCATACAGATATTTGTACAAAGACATTCATGCAACATTGTTAGCAATATAAAAACCTGGTATTACAACTCAAATGTCTTTCAATTCAAAAAGTGATTTTTAAATGTTTTTCTTTAAACTTAGCAATGAAGTACTATGCAGGCAACTAGAAGAAAAAAAGAATGAAATAGCAAATGTGACAACTTGGAAAGATGGTCTACTGCATGTTGTTAATGGGAAGCAAGGAGACCGTAGATCTCTAGATGTAGCTCAGTCTCACCATAGAAATAAAATACCATATGAACGTGTGCGCACGTATGTCTGTGCGTGTGTGTGTGTGTGTGTGTGTGTGAGCTATCTAAATATATTGGTTTCTAGGGGCACCTGGGTGACACAGTCAGTTAAGCATCCAGCTTTGGCTCAGGTCACGATCTCATGGTTCGTGAGTTCGAGCCCTGCATTGGGCTCTGTGCTGACAGCTCAGAGTTTGGAGCCTGCTTCGGATTCTGTGTCTTGCTCTCTCTCTGCCCCTCCCCTGCTCATGCTCTGTCTCTCTGTGTCTCTCAAAAATGAATACACATTTAAAAATATTTTAATATATTGGTTTCTCAATATGTTATATGGGAAAAATAATAATTTCCCATTTTGAAATTCTATTCCTTTTCTTCCTCTCCCCTACATTTTAATTCTCATATTTGGTTTTTGTTTATCTAAAACCAAATGCAGTTCTTCCAAATTAGTGCCACCAAAATTTGAGTCAGAGCTGTTATACCCCACATATCACATTGATTGTATTTTAAAATATGGATGGTTTCAATATCCCAACACTGGTTTATTGTAGAACATAGGAATGCATGGTTTGTATCACTTGACTTCCCCCCCCCCCCCCTTTAAAGCACAATTAACAGGACATCACTTGGTTATCACCACACTTCAGGATCTTCTGTGGCAAGTCAGGGCCATTTTTTTGTTCATTCTTTTTGCTAGCTATCTTAGCAGATAATGTTCATATTTTAATACCTCTGTGGATGAGTATCAAAGCCCCATAACTTCCTCGGCCTTCCTCCTTCCTGCCATTTGCTCACTGACCTTTTACAAATTTAATTATTTATACCCAATTTGGTTTCTTCTCTCTTTCTTTTTGCCTGCTAATGTATCTAATGTAGAATTGATATTGTCAACCATGCAGTGGAATGTGCTCCAGGAAATCTCTTGCCTTCTAAAGCCAGTGACAAATGAAAAGGAAAATGCCAAAGGATTTCGCAATTTGAAACACAGGGGATGAAATAAGAATGCATTGCTGAACTTATGGTGTAACACATTCATTTCCCTCCTACAGGGAGGAATTTTTCACAATATCTGGAGCAGGTCTCCTTACCAGCTATTCAGTAAAGCACCCAAGCATAAGACTGATTCCCTAATCCTGCATCACTGTAAGAATGGGTTAAATAAGTTAATATCTGATCAACCCCACTGCTTATAATAAGACATCACAGTGCGGCTTATCCTATTGCCTGTTTGTCACTTAGACCTGTTCTGCCATTTTGAGAAGAATTAAATCATAAAGGGAGAAAAGAATATAAAAAGCCCGAGAAATGGGGAAGATTAGTAGATGACAGTAGCAATTCTGGTATTTTAATGAAGTTAAGACTCTTATTTAAAAAGGTATATTAACAATTCCTCCTGAATTCTGTTCAATCAAAGACATCAATTAAATTGTCATGAGGAAATGTTGATCACAAATGTGATTTGTTACAGCGAGAGAAAAGAACCTCAATGTGGATTCCTGTTAGTTTTCCTTATCTGTGGAGTGATTCAAAGACCTAGCTAGTGATTTACTTTCATTTATTGATTTACTTTTATTTCCTGACAGTCATAAACCTGCAGAAGATAAAGTAAAACTTAAGGGTCACAAGATAGTCATTTGTCACTATCTCAGTCTTCAAAAGTTGAGAATAAGGAAGGAAGGAAGGAAGGAAGGAGAAGGAGAAGGAAAGAAAGGAAGAAAGAAGGAAAGAGGAGAGAAAAGAAAACAGAAAAGCCGAAACTTTGTTGGCAAACCAATGAAAGAAATGAGAGGGGTGCCTGTGCGACCCAGTCGGTTAAGCATCCGACTCTTGATTTTAGCTCAGGTCCTGATCTCATGGTTTGTGTGTCTGAGCCCCTTGTCAGGCTCTGCGCTGTTAGTGTGGAACCTGCTTGGGATCTCTCTCTGCCCCAGCCTGCTCACTCCCTCTCGCTCACTCACTCTCTCTCTTTCTCTGTCTCCCTCTCCCTCCCTTCAAAAATAAATAAATAAACTTAAAAAAAAAAAATAAAGAAATGAAAAATTCACCTAAAATTCTTCCCTAAAAATTCAGTTACTGTTCAGAAATTTACTGCCTTCATTTCATCATGATATTTTTGGATCATGGGAGGTATAACTTAGGTATAACTATTTTTTCACATGATTTTGTTCTTGTTTTCTCCACAAAAAGATACGAATATGATGATAGCACTGATATATCAGAAGTCTTTAAATTTCCATTTCTATACTCTAACTTCAATGAGTTTCGTCCTCTTTTCCCCAAATTGGAAGTGAACAGAGGAATCCGTGTTTAAAGGGTATATAAAACAATATTAAATGTAAGGTTTTGGAAAATATTAAAGAAATTCATACTTAAATTTTTTTAAATGTGGATTTGGTTCTTTGTCATCTAAGAATCTATTCTCATTTTTTTTTTAAGTTTATGTATTTATTTTCAGACAGGAGAGCATGAGCAGGGGAGGGGAAGAGAGAGAGGGAGAGAGGGAGTCCCAAGCAGGCTCCACGCTGTCAGTGCAGAGCCCAACATGGGATTTGATCTCAGAAACCGCAAGATCATGACCTCAGCTGCAGTCAAGAGCCAGATGCTTAACTGACTGAGTCACCCAGGTGCCTCACTTCTCGTTATTTTAGTGTTATTGTTCTATCAGTAATAATAATTGTAAAAATTCCTAGACACATTCCATGCATCTATGTTTTGTGTGTTATAGGAGCTTACCATTTGTACATGTGCATGTGTGTATAACTTTTTATTTGAGGATAAGACAATAAATCATTGATTTATTGCTAGTAATGGGTCTTTGACTATGTCAATACTTACGGCCAATTTTCACTACTGAAGTTAAAAGTTTATCTCCTATGTCACTGATTAAGATTTTGTTTTTCATAAAAGGCAATGGGAAGCAGCTAATTTCAGAGCTGACATCTTTTGTTTTTCTGAGAGTGTTCCTAACTTGTCACATATTTTTTAGGGACTAGGACAATGTCCACTTTCTGGACAGTCCTCTTTAAGGTTTGATGATTGTAATGATTAGTAAAATACTGCTATTTTCTGTGAAAACACCATTGCGAAGCTGAAATGCTTTCTAGTAAATGAAGAAAAGAGCTTTCATCCTAGGAATTTTGGAGGGAGAAAAAAAAGTGCATCAGCAACATCTGTTTGAAATAATGATTCTCTCCCTGCTCCCACCCCCATGTTGGTTTTGAAGTGTTTCTTCCATTGGTTAGACATTTTCAGGTTCTGTTTATTTCATTTTACTATGGTGTTAACATAATGTATTAAGGGATTTCCTTGTGTTCTTATTCAGGAAATATTTTAAATTTCTTTATCAGAGTCAATAGGCCGTTATGGTTAGAGATGTAAAGTAATAGCATAGTTCCTAGATTATAATGTACACTAAGCCAATAGAAATTATTCTTTTCATCCTGATTGTAATTAACATAATGTTCCCTTATAAAGATACTAATCTTGGCAAGGTGATTTGGATGAATAAGTCAAAAGATGTGAGTACTTCACATCTACTACTACTACTACTACTACTACTACTACTACTACTACTGAAGTACTACTTCAGTACTGCTCTTGAAGCCAATATGTTATTGAACCACCCACACAACCATCCATCCATTCCTTATTTCATCCATGTAGTGAGTATTTAGGTTAGATCTTGTTACAGAAAGTTTTCCTTAATATTAGGTTCAGTGTTCTAGCAGTTTTTGATTTAGGTTTACGTATACAGAGATATGTAAATGGATATAAATAATGAGAAAGATATAATTCAATCAGTAAAACATTAGATGTTGTATTGTCTTATAATGAAAAGTTTATTTGAAATGCAAGTTTTGTTATTTTTCGTGAAAAAACTTAACTTGGAGCAGTAACTAGTCAATTACCTCCCAGGAAAGTTGTATCAATCTTGTCTTCTGCCAACTATATGCAGTAGGATTTTTCTATCTTTTCTTTAAGTTACCAGTTTAAAAGTTTTGGTCACTTAGTGGGTAAAATATAATCCTAATTGTAATTTTTTTATAACTGTGAGGTTGTGTATGTTTTTTCATATCCTTTGTTCACATGTGCCTTTTTTCTGTGATTTTTCTCTTACTAAAACTTACTGATTTTTCCAGGTGACCTTTGATACCACTTAAACGCTGCTGATGGCATTTCTCAGTAATCCAGGCTTTCATTTTGATATCAACCATGTACTTATAAAAGTTTTGTTGTTAATGGTAATCTGTAAACAGAGATGCTTTGACAAATGCGAATAAAATTCAATTTACTTGATTTTCTACACAAAGATTGCATTGGGATAAGCAAAACACTATTTATTAGGCTACAGTCAATCAACCATACCATAAATATTGATTAACTTCTTCAGAAATCCAAACCTGATTAGTAAATAATTATCAGTATGCCTCTTATTTACTTGGCATCCTCTGAAAACATGATAGGCTTCCTTATTTGGCCTCCTGCGGAGTAAGCCTAAATTAGTTATTTTTAATCTAACGGTTCAGAAAATCATATTTTCTCCATACTAGTTACCTTTGCCTTCCTCAAAAGCATGAGTGTTGAGTTTTACTTTCTGAAAGTTACATAACTGGAATGTGATGTAGTGGAGTTTACATTAAAATTGCGTTAAGTAATTCTGATGAAATAAATTTCAAAGCAGGCAATTTTAGTAAAATAAAAAAGGAAATACATTCCATTGTCACTCAACACGATAAAAAAAAGATATCAGAGATTTGTACCCTGTTCCTGGATTGACAGTGTTAAGTCAAACATCACGTGTTCTAGTCCTGTTTCTTTCTCCAGGGACAACTGCCCTCTCGCCTAATGGAGCAAGCATTTTGCCCTCATCGATTATCTTCCGTTACCGCATCCCTAGAGTCTTACCAAAGGCTCACTAGTACATATTTTAGGCTCTCTGGGCCATAAATAGTCTGCTGTACCTTCTCAACTCTTTCCATCAACAAAGTGTAAATGAATGGAGGTAGCTGTGTTCCAGTAAAACTTTACCTTACGAAGAGGTATCAGCCCAGATTTGGCCCACAGGCCAACTGTGGCCAACTCTTGATACATAGTATTAGCCGGTGTGTTTCTTAAAATTTTGTAATAGCATCAAAATATATTTTGGCATGTTCTTACTCTGAACATCAAGGTTTTGAGATTTATGTTTGTACATGTCGATCTCATTCGTTCACTTAACATGCAATGTAAAATTGTTTATCTTGTCTTTTAATGATGGGTATTTATTTGTTTGCAGTTTTCCACTGTTTCAGCAAAGCGGCAGTGATCATTCTTTATCTTCTTTCCCTGTGTATATGTGCAAAAGATGCCCAAAGGTACTGCAGTGGTATTCAGAATACTTATCAGACTCTGTGTGTCTAAGTTAGCAGCTCAAAAGACATGTGCTAGTAGATGAAAATCAGGGATAGCTTAAATCTCAGTGAACTTTTCTGGTGAATCTTGACAGCATCAAAGGGTTGAGGCTATTCTCTTTTTCCCCAACCCCTCATATTAAATATTAGATAATGAAAATGGTGAATTGAAACACTGTGATTGATATATTTAATTTTTATATTATCAGAACACAGAGGATTTTTTGAGGGGGGTGGGGCATAGGGAGAGAGAGAGAGAGAGAGAGAGAATGAATCTTAAATGGGCTCCATGCCCAGAGTGGCATGCCTGATGTGGGGCTCAATCTTACTGCCTCACTATTGTGAGATCATGACCTGTGCCAAAATCAAGAGGCTGATGCTTAACTAACTGAGCTACCCAGGCATCCCAGGCTTTATTTTTAAAGGTAGAAATCTGAATTATTTCTGGCTGAAAAACACAGACCTTTCCTGCCAAGGACTTTGATAATTTCCGTGACAATTTCTGCAGTGGTTCAATCAAGTACCATTTTATGTTTGCTTAATTTTATGTTTCCTCTTGTGTTCAAGCCAGCTAACTGAAAAGATAGCATTTATTCAAGATTCATAAAAACAGAATACAAGTTTTCTTTTTTGACCTAAGACTCTTCTGTCACCAGTTAGGTTTGATCTGCAAGATCATATCCTTCTGAGTTCTTTGCCTATAATTCAGATAAACTACCACTGGATAGACAGTGGAAGTGATACTTTCTGAAATAATGCACATGATACCACAAAATTCCAGGAGTATAAGAGAATACACACAAAAAAGTAACTCTTGGGGCACCTGGGTGGCTCAGTCTATTAAGTGTCCAGCTGTTGACTTCAACTCAGGTCACGATTTCACAGTTTGTGAGTTCGAGCCCCACATCAGACTCTGTGCTGGCAATGCGGGAGTGTGCTTAGGATTCTCAATCTCTCCCTCTCTCTCTGTTCCTCCCCCGCTTGTGTGTTCTGTTTCTCTCTCTCTCAAAATAAATAAATCAACTTTAAAAAAAAAGGAATTCTCCCTTGACTACTTCTCTCATGAGATTCTTCAGCCCTTTTCCAGGGACATCCAGCACCCAGACCAATTGTGTTTTGTGATTGGAATAGATTGGCTTCCTGCAGAAGTACACATGAAACACACATGTTCATGTCTTCCCTTATCATTTCTCTACCAAAATAAAATGCATTATCCCAACAACCAAAGTATAATGTTACTTTTGATCATTGATAGGTATTTTCAGAGAAAGTTGTTATGAAATACAAGCATCTAGGCACAACTTGATTTTTCTCTCATTTTCTAAAATTTTGCTTAGATTATGAAAAGTTTGTTGATTCATTATCTATAACATTTTCTAAAATTTTGCTTAGATTATAAAAAGTTTATTGATTCGTTATCTATAACTTTTGCTATTTTCAGTGGGTCCTAGAATTTTGTGTTTGTATATGTACTATATAACCATGAATTCATATGTAAGCTCTAAGTCTCCTGGTATTTCAATCTGTTTTTCAGGTTTGTTTCTATACCTAGAAATGGTCTACAAAGCTCTTGGAAAATAATCAGTGTTTTTACATGACCCCAACACATGCCAAAACAGTAGTTACTCAAAGCCTAAGTACATACGGCAAAGCCAACAAACAGACTTATAAATAAGGGACATAAATTTAAGCATCATTTCCGTTTACAACTGGGCGACGTTTTCATTATTACATGATAAGCAAACTATCTGTAAGAGACTACAACTTTTTTTATATATATTGTGGAGCCAGGATATCAGGATGGCTTTCTACAGAATTATTCTCTGGAAAGTGGAGAACAACTTCAAGAGAAGATCTGAACAATAAGAACATTTTATATTTTCGAGACACTGAAAAGCAGGCTGACAACTAAGGCTAATTCTGAGATTTTTGACATCAGAGCCATAGAAGAAAAAATAACTGGGAGTGTTTGCATTTATCATTAAGTTCTTACTTTATTTTTCGTTCTCGTTGCTTCTGGCCACATCAGACTTTTGGTAGAAAGTGTACCTTTTTTTATTGTTCTTTGGAAATAGAAACCTGAAAGAAGTAATCAAGAATAGACTATGGCTGGCTGTGCTTCTCAAAACTCAACTGCTACTTGGCTCCTAGGGAACATTATTTCCCCATTACATGTTCATTCATGAGTCATTAATTCAAACTCAAATATATGACTGTCATTTTACAAGCTATGCAAGGGAGATAATCCTTAAGTCACCGGGCTTGAGGCTTTCTTGTGTGCATTTTATCAGGCCAGTAGGTGCCCTTCTCTTTTGCACGTTTGCTTGGACACACTTCATTCATCAGAAGATTCTGTGTCATTTGCCACTTCCAAGTCCGAGTATGTGACTGCAAGTATTAGAGAGTTTTATTCCTCCCTTCCTTCAGACTAGTGAATGCCTAATTTTAAACAAACTATTTCTGCCAGTTTCTCGGTTTAATCCCTGTTGCCGTGATTAAGTGGTCCAAAACATTCTTCAATGACGTCTGAGGCTTTGGAATTTAAAAGTAAATTGCTTCGGGGAAAAACAAATCAAACTTGCATTTCAGACCTACAGAAAGTGCATTAAAACATATTACGCTGCACTTTCTTGGTGGAATAAATTGAGAGTCACAGTAATGTTTCTTCTAGCAATGTCAGATTCTGAGACACTTCGATTAATTTTGGCTTTAGATTGAGTTTCTCTCCAACACTCCACTCTCTATTTGATGTGTCTACATTTTTCATTGTATCCAATGGCAATTTATGCCATAAATTATTGGCTTTGGATCCAAAAACTCAGAGTAGAAAGGTGAGGCAATATACTAAAAAGAGTGCATGGAGAAGATACGGATTTGATTTGATTTCCCATTACTGATTTGCTATGGGACACTGGGAACACTGTGCTACCTTAGCGGGCCTTCATTTGTACCACCCTTCCTGTCCATCTGTGATGGTGTCATGGCTGTTGTGTTACCTGTGAGGTATCTTCTGGTGTGAGATGGTGGGGTTAGTGGTAAGAAACACTCTAAACCCCTCCAGTGTCACCTAGGTACCTTGCATGCCCTGTTTGAGAAAGTGAAAAAGAACAGCTTAGTACAGTGTGGTTTTGGGGGGAATCCATTGCATTTTGTTGCTTAAATCAAGAAATTAAATACCTTACTTTTTCTAGCAATAAAGAGGAAATTAGTATTTACTTTTTAATTTACATTAAAAGTTATGTTGCAGGGGCACTGGGGTGGCTTAGTCGGTTAAGCATCTGATTCGTGATTTCAGCTCAGGTCATAATCTCACAGTCATGAGATCGAGGCCTAGCTGGGCTCTGCAGTGAGCAGGGAGACTGCTTAAGATTCTTGCCTTCTCCTTCTGTTCCCCCGCTGCTTGTATATGGTCTCTCTAAAAAAAAAAAAAAAAAGTTGCAGCTTAAATTTTAAAGTTTATTGTACTAAAGTATAACATATTTACAGAAAACTGTGCATATTATAAATAGCTTGATAAATTTTCACAAGCTGACTATAGCAACACCCACAAGAAGCAATACATTACCAGCCCCCAAAATGACCCCTCATGATCTCTCCTTGTCACCACCCTTCCACCCCCTAAGGATAACCATTATCCTAACTTTTAACACAGACTAGCTTTATCTGTTTTTGTGCATTATATAAGTGGGATCTTATAATCTGAACTCTTTTATATCTGATATTTTACTCAAAGAGGTTGGTAAGATTCACCCATACTATTCCCTGTAGATATAGAGTATCCATTATCATTGTTGCATAGTACCCTTTAGGGTGAATATGTCATAATTTTTCCATTCTAATGTTGCCAGGCACTTAGACAGTTTCCAACTTTTGCCCATTACTAACAATGCCACTATGAACATTCTAGCATGCCACGTTATAGACTTTTCTACAATGATAGAAATATTCAGTATCTGTACTGTCTGGTATGGTAGCGCTAGCCACATTTGGCTACTGGACTCTTGAAATGTGGTTAGTGGGACTGAGGAAGTAAGCTTTTAATTTTAGCAAATTTTAATTAATTTAAATTTAAATAGTCACATTTGGACAGTGGCTACCATATTGAATACCACAGTTCTAGAACATCACTAGGTGAACACATGTACTCATTTCTATTGGGAATTATTTCTGTTATACCTAGGAGTAGAATTGCTTGGTACAGAGTGTGCACGTGCTTAGCTTCTAGTAGATATTGCAAGCAGTTTTCTACCAGTTGTGTTTAGTTGACTTATTTACATTCCCATCAGTGTTTGTGAGTTCTAGTTTTTCCACATCCTAGATAATACTTGGTATGGTCTGTTAAAAAAATGTTAACCGGGGCGCCTGGGTGGCGCAGTCGGTTAGGCGTCCGACTTCAGCCGGGTCACGATCTCGCGGTCCGTGAGTTCGAGCCCTGCGTTGGGCTCTGTGCTGACAGATCAGAGCCTGGAGCCTGTTTCCGATTCTGTGTCTCCCTCTCTCTCTGCCCCTCCCCCGTTCATGCTCTGTCTCTCTCTGTCCCAAAAATAAATAAACGTTGAAAAAAAAAATTAAAAAAAAAAAAATGTTAACCATTAATGGCTTGACTTTTATGGGTGTCTCCATACTCACCCCACTCCCATTCTTGGCCCCTTCCAATCTAGTCTTCACAAGAGTCAGATTTTTTCAAAAGTACAAATTAGGTAAGAGTAACTCTTTGCTTTAAGTCTGTTACCAACTTTCCATGGTCTTTCCAATAAAAGCCAGGATCTCATCAAAGTAGTATAACTTTGGTCACTATTCCAGTATCACCACCTTCTACCCTCCCCCAACCCCATTACATTATACAACTCTCCGTGGCTCATTCAACAAGCCAGATTCTCTTTTTGCCTTTTGAACTTGGTACTTTCATGGCTACTGTCTGGAAAGTTCTGCTTCATTCCCCCTTCTCAGCCTTTCCTGGTTTTACCTTGTGTGCCATTCACATGAGCACCAATCTTCTCTCTTGTTTCTCATGTTTTAATGTCATCCCTTTAGTGATACCTGCTCTACCCATCTATACACCCTCACCTTTAATGTTCTAACAGGTTATTTGCTTTCTCTCTTTTTCAAATATCATCACTACTTACAGTCATTCATTTGGCTATTTGTTTACTTACCTTACCCGTATCTCTCTCTCACAAAACTAGGTTATAAATTTAATGATTGTAAGGACATGTTTCTTCTGTTCATGACTCTGGCAGGGAAAATAATGCTCCCCCCCAAAGATATCCAAGTCCCAATACCCAGAACCTAGAAAGATGTGATGAGGGAAGGTTAAAGTTGCTAATCAACTGACCTTAAATAGGGAAATTATCCTAGATTACCTGTGTCAGTTCAATGTAATTATAAGGATTCTTCTAAAAGTGGAAGAGGAAGACAAAAGAAAAAATCAGAGTGAAATGCAATGAGAAGGACTTGACCCACTGATGATGGTTTTGACAATGGAGGAATGGGGACATGAGCCAAGGAATGTGAGCGACCCTAACAAAGCAAAAAAAAAAAAAAAAAAAAAAGGCAAGGAGTTGTGTTCTCTCTTAAAGCCTTCAGGAAGAATAGAGCCCTGATGACACCCTGATTTTAGTCCAGTGAGACCCATATCAGACTTCTAACCTGCAGAACTATAAGATGATGAATTTGTGTTTTAAGCTACCACATTTGTGGGAATTTGTTACACCAAGAGAAAACTAATACCATACCTAACTAGAATATAGCAAGTCAAAAGTAAAAAAAAAAAAAAAAAAAAAAAAAAAAAAAAAAAATGACATGGGAGTTATATATGAAATGAGGGCGAGAGCCTGTTAGATTGGATGAACAGAGAAGTTTTCATGAAGGAGATGTATTTGATGTGGCATGGAAAGATGAGCTGGATTTAGTCTTGTAGAGATACATGGCAAGATCCTTTCAAGCCAAAGATACAGTGTGTACGGTAATTGGACAGTCATACCAATGAAATGTTAAAAGGAGCGATGACTATAGGAGACTCATGACTTGTGATAGTTGAACTTACAACCAGCATTTTAATCAATATTTTTGCAAATTAAGGTATCTGTGGTAATAACTAAAATTCACCATTATAGCCTTTATCTCTGAGGTTGACACCATCAATATGACAAGTAGGTTAGGGTCTTAATGGCCAAATTGATAACAAGATGCAAGAAGAGCATTCAGTTTTTCAAAAATTCCAAGAGCATCATAATAATGTATAGCAAACTAAGAACATGTAAATGAAAATAAGAAACTTTTGATGTGTACTATGTGTAAGAGACATGGGACTTTTTAAGCATTCTGTCATTTAATCCTCAAAATTCCTTAAAACAGATACTATTCTTAGTGTTGTCTATAAAGTAATGATGGTACTTACTCCTGGAATAGTTACGTAAATGTCCTAATGTCTTGCAAGTGATAGCTGGTGGAGCTGGGATTTGAACTAATGCTACATGACTTTGGAAGGCAAGTTCTTAACTAGTTAATAGGTATGTAAAACAAGCAAAAATGAGTAATGGTGTACCTTAGCTTAGTTTAGAAAGCAGTTTGAAAAAAAATAGAAATATCATACAATCCAGTAATTCCATTACTGGGTATTTACCCAGGAAACCAAAAACACTAATTGGAAAGGATATATGCATCCCTATATTTATTGCAGCATATTTACAATAGCCAAGATACAGAAGCAACCCAGTGTCCATTGGTAGATGAATGGATAAAGAAGATGTGAGATATATAAATTATCGTATACATATCATTTATATTATATATCATAATTTATATTATATATAATATATTTACATATAACTTATATTTATATATTATATAATTTGTACCATATTTAGTATATTTTATATATACTATATATGTGTGTATATATGTATCTATGCATATATATATGTGTATATATATTTATATCTATATATGTGTGTATATACCTATATATGTGTGTGTGTGTGTGTATATATATATATTTGTGTGTCTATTTGTCTAGATATCTACAGGTGTCTATCTATAGATATCTATCTGTATATCTATATATCTGTGTATATCTGTATACATAGATAGATATCTAGATAGATAGATAGATAGATAGATAGACAGACAGACATATCGATGTATATAGATAGGTAGGTAGGTAGGTAGGTAGGTAGGTAGATAGAAATAACCCAGCCATAAAAAAAAGAATGAGGAAGAGAGTGAAAGCTTGTCACTTATGACAACATGAATGGCTCCAGAGGGTATTATGCTAAGTGAAATAAGTCAGTTAGAGAAACACAAATGCCATATGATTTCACTTATATGTGGGATCTATAAAAAGAAACAAACAAATAAAAAAGCGGAATCAGACCTATAAGTACAGAGAACAAATGGGTGTTTGCTAGAGGGCGGGGAGGTGGAGGGATGGGTGAAATAGATAAAGAAGATTAAGAGGTACAAACTTCTAGTTATAAAATAAGTCACGAGGATGAAAGGTACAGCATATGGAAGAGTCCATAGTAGTTTGATAGCACTGTAATAGCATGGTGACTACATGCTATGTAGCTACACTCGTGATGGTACCACTCGTAGTGGTAGCTACACTCGTGATGAGCACAGCATAAGGAGTTATCAGATGACCATGTTGTACACTTGAAACTAGTGTGACATTGTGTTACAACTATGCTTCAACTATGTTCAACTCTACTGTGATAAAAACAAACAAATAATGATAAAGTAGTTGGAAGACTCTGGAGCAATGAAGAATGTCTTAGTTTATCTTTCAACTGACCAAAATTAATAAAGTGTTAAGTTTCTATTTCTTTGGATTCTATTTGAAGAAAAAATCCTAGTAATGGAAACAGACAACTCCTTTAGCTCAGGATAAAAGATGAAAGAGAGAAAATGGATTGTGCTTCCGGTACTTTCCCATCATCTTGCCAAAGGAGCCTTTCTCAGATCTACCAATCAGACTTCCCAATTTTATGTTCGCCCCACAACCCTATGAGTTCGTTTTGTGGTTTCAAACTTGATCAAAATTTTCATCCTCAGAGGCCAATTTAAGATCTGAAGACAACTTGCTTTAATGGATAAATTAGAGGGAGCTTAGCAAGAGTTCTATATTTTACAGAAGAAGAAATGGTATCTGGAGGAGTGAAATCATTTCCCAGGTTGTCCACTTACCATCACACTCTGCTAAATGCTGGACTCACTGTGAAAATTAGGCACGGGGTTGTCCACAGAGCCTTACATTGATTTCCTCCTCTTCAGAACAAGCCAGAGAACTCACAAATCAGCTAGGAATAATTCTTTTTCTATATGATTTTTTTTTCAGTACCCCTATGAGGGACTGTAAGAGGACCTAACAAAGTCCTTACAGACCCTGTTGGTTGCCTTAGAATTGCTTTTATTATTTTTTAAATATTCATGATATTTTAATAATGATGTTAACAAGAATCTCCACAAAAATAAATTATACGTTCATTTATATGAACAAAACAATTATATGTTCAAAAACAATTCAAATAACTTTTGGTATCAACTAGAAATAGTAAAAGCATCATCCAAAATAACTAAAAAGTCATCTGTAATTTAACTATTTCTTTTCAAATGGAAATTAAGTTGAAAATTGTATTAATAATTAACTGAGTACTAGGTATTATAAATCACAAATGTATAATTCTAAGTAAAAATTACTATAACCCATCGGTAAAGACATTAACAAGCTCTAAGCTAAAATAAGAACAAGTACTCTTAAAAGGAGTGAAATCTGGGACACCTGAATGGTTCGGTTGGTCACGTGTCCGACTCTTGATTTCAGCTCAGGTCATGATCTTATTATAGTGAGATCAAGTCACACATCGGGCTGTGTGCTGGGCATGGGGCCTACTTAAGATTCTCTCTCCCTCTCTCTGCCCCTCCCCCTTTTGTACTCATTCTCTCTAAAAATTCAAGTAATGAGATCAATTAGCACAAATGAAAAATCAAAAAGTGACATCATAATACATTTTTCTTACTTTAACTTACTGAGTAAACACTTCATAAATTAAAGGAATTGTCAATTTGTTAATGTATTTTACCTTGAAGATATTCATTATTTCAACTAAGGTTTACTTTTACCTTATTAACTAAATGAATATTTTTTTATAAGAGCCTACCTACATATGTCATGGGGGAAACTGTCTTTCCTTGTTTGCCACATAGAATTTGTATTTACAAGAGTTCTATTAGTTAAAAAGTTTTAAAATCTCATGTTAAAACATTGTTTTCATTTCTATAATTTTAGATATTCCAGAAATGGGGAAAAGGGGGGGGGAAACTTACATTTTAGATCCCAAATCAAGTTTTCTCAAATTTAAAAACATTTATTCTTTGATTTTATTAAGAAAGTAGCAATTTTATAATGCCCTAGAATTACTTTTCACAGCAGAGAACTACCTTCCCCAGAAATTTCTTGGAGATTCTTCCCTTCTCCTAAGGGAAGTCAACAGCCAATGGTTAACTGACACTGGGTACCAAAAAAAAAAAAAAAAAGACCAGCCCTCTTGGTATAAGGGATGACTGGGTAGTGCTATCCATACTCCTTAGCTCCCCAAGAGATCAGGCTGAGGCTAAACTCACACCTGGGATAGCATCCTTGTTCAGCTTCTCCCCCTGCTCTGTTCTGCTTCCCTCATTTCCTTACAGGTTTCATTTGCTCTGCTCCTAGAAAACCCACCTAAATTAATGTCACATTTCTATAATGTTCCTGTATGACTTCCAGATAAAACATGTTTGAGAAGGACCTCATTTCTTTCACTTGCTCTAGAGAAAGTGTGCTGCTGTATCTACAAATGTCACTCTTCTCTAGATATAGCACGTTCCAGAAAGACAATACTATAGGGAAGAGGAAAAAAACCAAAGGAGCTGTGGAAGAAACCGTTATGGAATCTATTGTGGCATCCGGGTATCTGAAGATGTTGAATTAATGGGGAGAAACTGGACCTAGGAGTTCTCCTAACTCCTGGACCAGCCCTTTTTCCTCAGCTTACTCATTGCCTCTCTGTAAATTACTAGTAGGATTTAGTGTGATTCTCTGGATGGCTCTGAGTAAAATTGTTTACATGGAATCAAAAAAGAAAGTGTATTACTAACCCGCCACCAGGCTAATGGAACCGGGTTATAGGAAACAGTAAAATCTGCTCAGGAAGCACTGGTCCAAATCAGAGATTGAAATTTTTTACAATCAATACTATGCTTCAGAAACATGGCTTTTTCTTCAAGGAGGTACATTGGCCAGACTAAAAGGGAAAAAATGCAGTCTCTCTTGAAAGAATGGATAAATGAATAAGTGAGTGACCAGCTGGCTAGATGAATGAATGAATGAGTGACAGAATGAATGATTGAATGGACTTGCCACAGGGTCCTTGAGAAGTAAGTTCTTTGTTCTTGTCTGGTTTTCAGTTATAAAAAGGCATTAATAAAAATCTACCTAACAACATAGAGTAGAAAGCCAAAGTAATATTTCTTTCTCTTTACTCTTGTTTTTTTCTCACCCTTTTCATGATAATACCAGAATGTATTAGTTATTTTGGGGTATTCATTAAGGAAAATATTATGCTGGGACTCTGTCTCTTCCCAAGATGCTTACTAACTTCTGATGAAGTGATTCATAGCAGTTTCTTCAAAGGCAAGATTTCTATTCCTTGAGAAACACGGTATCATGAAAATTTAGGGAGTACGAGAAGGAAACTTTTTCAGTGTCTAAGATACATGTTTGAGATATACATTTTATTTAAAAAATGGTATGATTTGAAAGTGTTTGCTTCTTTAAGCTTATAGCTATAACAATGAAAAAATGCACCTGTATGTGAGGTTTTAAACCTATATTTGAAATAGTTGACTAGCATACCTAAGAAATCAGGGGTTAAAACAATTTATTACTTTTGGATGAGATATTGCAAAATTAATTGAAGGTTAATTAATTGACAGAATGCTTATCACCTTATCATTTGTCTAAACTTCATACCAGTGAGGTTCATTACAGCTGTCTTTGGAAAACCATAAGTGGTGGGAAATTCTGAACATGGACCCTGTTTTTGAGTCCCCACCTATATCTATTGTTATATTTAGAAGAGACAGGTCTACTCCACTGTTGTTTGATTCTTAAAATTTCCCAGTGCTTTTATCATATTGCCTCTGGTATGTCACAGGCTTTTTTTTTTTACCTTATAATTTTTGAATTGATGCCTTCAAAAGATAGGCAGATAAATGGCAAGACCAACTGACTGTGAAATATCACTAAGGTAAAATGGCTTAAAAAGAAAGTAATGAAAGTATTTAGATAAAATTTTAGAACATAAAAGAAAATGACCTCAATTAAAAGATGCATTGTATTATGGGGGTACCTGGGTAGCTCAGTTGGTTAAGCCTCTGACTCTTAATTTTGACTCCGGTCATGATCTTTCGGTTTGTGAATTTGAGCCCCTCGTGAAGCTCCTTGCCAACAGTGCAGAGCCTGCTTGGGATTCTCTGTCTCTCTCTCTCTTGCTCGCTCGCTCTTGCTCTCTGTCTCAAAAATAAGCAAGCAAACAAACATTTAAGATGCAGTATATTATGGTACTTCTTTATATACCCCTCAGTTTAAAATTTTTAGTGTTTATTTATATTTGAGAGAGAGCAACAGAGCAGAGCAGGGGAGGAGCAGAGAGACAGAGACAGAATCTAAGCAGGCTCCAGGCTCTGAGCCGTCAGCGCAGAGCCCGATGCAGGGCTCAAACTCACGAGCAGTGAGATCATGACCTGAGCCCAAGTCGGACGCTCGCTCAACCGACCAAGCTACCCAGGCACCACCTTCTAAGTTTAAATTAATGTGGAATGTCTTATAGAAAAATGATACACACATGGAATTATGTTGAAGTGGTAATGACAGGATAAGTCAGAACAGAATTGACAAGGATGCATGTACAACATTGTTAGACACAACAGCATAGTTTGCATGAGTTTTAATGGCAAGCAAGGTCTGAGGAAACACAGCCAGACCTTCTAATGTGAACCCTCAAGGAGGTTTTCAATTCATTTAGGCTGTTATTTTGTTCCTTGTCACTATGATGAAACACCCAGATTTCAATGGCCTACTCCCTTGGCAAATAATAATATAAATTAAAAATATATATATCTTATTCTCACCTTTCCATTTATCTCTAAGTCGGTTCACTGCTTTAGGAGTTCTACCATTTACATCCCTGACAAACAATGAGAATGAGTCAAAATGGACAGCCATTCAAAAAAAGAATGCTTGGGGATATTGTACTGATTCTCAGAGTATATTCTAAGAATAGCAGGTGCTGTGGAAATGTATTGGTAGGAGAATGAACAGGGTGAGAAAATAGAAAATAATTCAAGTGTGTTAGGTGCACTAGCCTAATTGAATTTCAGAAAAGCCCAGATGATAACAAAAAACATTCTGTGTGAAATTAATCACACATTCTTTGATGTGAATTTTTGTTTCCTTGTTTCATCAACAATCTGAAGATATCTCTTTAAAAACGAACACAGCATTCTCTTCTTTAAACTAGGATGCTTCTGTCCTGTTTGGTTTCTGAACTAGTTTTTTTTTTTTTTTTTTTGGAATTTGTTATGTATGCTTACAAAATTGCAAACTAATTTCCAAGTTTGCCCACATACAGCTTTCCCCATCAGTAGTAGATATGCTGGTGTCAACTTTAACCAGGGATAGATTTTCTGATGCTGAAATTAGTGTGAAGTTATTCTAATAGAAAAGGAAGGAGTTGGTATATTTCTCCTTGGAACACTTCCGTGGTTGTCCATTGTGTGGCTCACTTATACTTACTTTGCTATTTATCTGAGGGTGCAATTACTTTAGTTCACTGAGATTTGTTTCTCTCTATAATGCAATAGGGCTACAAGGATTAGAAGCTGGTGGAAGAAAAGTGGTAAATGATAAAGTGTCATAAAACATGTCGTTCTTCAGGCATACCAAACCAGGCTACTTTTCTTTACCAAGTTGTTTGATTGTAACAAAACTGCAAAGAGAAGCAAGGGGAAAGTTGAGTGGTCTAAGAATCACAGAGTTTGGAATTAGAATAGACCTCCAGTATACCCAGCTGCATTCCAACAAGTAAAGAATTGTATTTATTCATGATAGGTTAAGTGCCTGACCTCAAATCATACTTTTGTGGTCAGTGAGGCCATGTGGTCATGAGAGCTAGAAATAGTTCCTCTTTCTTCAGTGATAGAGAACCTTCCATAATGTCACAGATATGGAGCTCTCCTGGACTTTCCATTGAAGATTCTTGTACATGCTATTTGAATTTGAACTGCCATTAGTCAAGGTCAGCAGAATAATTTGTAGTGAAAACAATAGAGCGAATGTAACCTGTGGATTCAGTGATTCTTTCAAGGTCATATGACTGTCAAGATAGTACTCTCAGTCTGTGGTCAATGGCTTTCTTGTGATAATTATTGTCTTGCTTTCTCATGCCAATAAACTACTTGAATAAATACCCCGGAATCATAGAAGTTTTGAATCTTCAGGGTTATTATGTTTTATCTCATCTTTCCCCTTTCTTTCATAAATATGCATGCTGACACCCTGGAATGTGAAAAGGTTCTCCAGATCACATATCTCCTTTGTGACTGACTCAGGGCTGGGACTCTGAATTGGGACTTACATTCAGAGACTTTGTCTTAATGCCATACCGTGTTACCTCTTTTAGACCAACTGGGGTAAAATTGTAGAACCAGGGCCACAGGTGACATATTATTTGAATATCATACTAGAACTTGCACATAGTGGAAACAAAGAAACATAATGAATGGATCCAAACTCAGCCTATTCACCAGGTAACTACAAGTTAGTCAGCAAGTTCGCAGACTGGAAGAAGGAGACCAAGAAGAGGATAGGAAAAGGCATATGGAAATGGAATAACCAGGTTCTGTCTCTGTTAAATCTTTTGTGTCATCATAAATGCTTTGCCTGATGGTAACCTCACAGCATCCAGAAGCTGTGAGTCATTTCTTTCCTTTCCCCTTGCTTTTACCCTTGACTTTTTAGGAGTAGTTCAATTCTGAATACTTCTTAACAGTTCAGCTGCCAACCCAAATCTCTTGACCACATTCTTCCAGAAATCACTTTCCAGTCATATGAAATTTCACTGTCCTCATACCCCAAGGAGCTTTGACTTGCTGCTCTCCCATAGACCCTTCTTTCCTTCTGAAGTCTCATCCCCTGTCCCCTCTCTAGTTATATTACTATTATTATTTATTTTGTTTTAATGTAATAGCATCATTTGATTGTATTTGGTGAGACCTCATATATATATATTGCTAGGTTGATATGCATGGTTAGTTACCCTTCTGAAAGGTGTTTAGCACTAAGTAACTCCTAACAAAGGGAAAAAACATATATTAAGTGCATTGTCTTCTGTTACTCTTTTCCAAGCCCTAAGCGTGCAAGAGGACAGAACGTACATCTTTCCTTCAAATAGATTACAGTATTGTCCCCGACATGACCTAGTTCCTTAAATAAGAAATGTATACTTAAAAATTATGTAACATTCAAAGAGTTAAACTTATGAATTTCACACTTCTCTAGACAAGCCTTAAAAAAGAATGATCTCTGGCAGATCACAGACCAGCAAAGGTAACAGATGTTGCACTGGAAACTGCACAGTCTAGAGGAGAAAAATTAATTTGTGAAAAAGTAACTTTTTTTTCCCTGTGCATGTTTTTAATAGCCTTAGCAAAGCAGAATGGAAATATTTGCATTCTCTGCAATCAGTTTAAATGCTCAAGCATTTGTTTTTCTTCCCATCCTAAACATAATTGTCTGTTCGGTAATAACTCACATAGTGGGAAGAAGGGTCAAGAAATGCTGTGTGTTTTTGGGATCAGCCTGCTGTTAGCAACCAAGTGCCGTAGTCCACGGTGCTCATTTGGAGTTTCGTTTCTCATTTCTTAATGCACAACTTGCTGAACATCCTGCTAAGATAAAACAGATAGGTTTCCCATCTCTCAGCTGGAATTTCCTCTCCCTGAGCCATCTGACTCAAATCCACCATCTCACTTCTCCAGAGCTGTGAACCCAACAGTCTCCTTTTTATCTTCACTATATTTTGGAACATTGTGAAGATCGCCAAAGCAGAGTGGGAGTAAAGACAGGAGGGAAAAAAAAGGAGCCGTTTTAAGCAAGCATTGAGCGTGTTACGTTTTGTTTTTTTTTTTTTTGATATTTGTCATCTGCTTAGAGTTGATACTGATAAAAGCTTACACTTTGATAAAGCAGCTGTGTTGAAAGCAATTTACAACAGATTAAAAATTTTTTTTCCATTGCGTCCCCTACTTCAATATCAGACTTTAAGATGTCAGGGGTATTCTAATCGTGATATATCGGGACAGATGGCAGCTACACTTGTGATGAATGGGGCATAATGTATAAACTTGTCAAATCACTAAGTTGTACACCTGAAACTAATGTAACATTGTGTGTCAGCTATACTAAAAAAAAAAAAAAAAGGAAAGAACGAAAGAAAGAAAGAAAGAAAGAAAGAAAGAAAGAAAGAAAGAAAGAAAGAAAGAAAAAGATGGAATGTGAGTGTGAGAATGATTTCCAAAAAACTCATAGCAGAGGACAAACTGGAAGGAAACACAAAGAAGAAACTGCCTCCACTAAATGAGATTTTCTGTTCACACTGCATTCCAGCCCCATTTCTCATGCTCGGATCACTAGCATATCTGGTTAGAACTTGCAGAATAACATGGAGCTTCCTGTCTCTTTGTCCCTCTTTACTACTTTAGTCAAGGGAATTAATAAAAAATAAAAAAAAAATGTCGCTTCATTTTTGAACTGCTTGTGAAAGCCTCCTTATTTCAGTTAAGCAGAAGTCTACTTTGTTACCAAGCCATACTCTTGCTTTGGGCTGCCTTTATATATGCAGATCAACTCATTATATACTGTAGATATTTTTAGTGGGTGACAATCTTTTTTCTCTCCTTGTTTCTTCTCTCTTGAGGTATTTTTGGAAAAGTTTTGCTGGGGGCAACTTAAAAGGATTATTTTTCTGTATTAAAAACTTTAAGTTTTAACAGTTTGACTAAATGAAATGGTGCTCGTGAAGTGACAAAGGTTTAATTCAAGAATGGAGCATTTTGGTTTTTAGATAGATTTTTTTTTTCTCCCTGGGGCAGATATCAAGCAGACAGCCCCTTTAATCCCATCTGCAGCTCTTCTTTGATCATATGCGATGCTTCTAACACTTATCCCACAAATAAACTCAACAAAGTACAAGTAATGGCAGTAAAGATGCAGGGCAGGCTGTTACCAGCACTGAAAAACAAAAGAGAGATATTTCAAAACACAATTCCTTTTGATTGTGGTCAATGGACCACTTTGTTCATAAAGCTTTGACAAAATATAATACATAGAGTGGCTGTGTATATAATATACACACAGGTCCCGAAAGCCCCCTCGAGAATTTCTCTTGATGAGAATTTTAGTACTTAACTGAAAATTATGGCTTTTGGACTCTTTCATTTTTATTTCTGGTGAACACATCAAATACAAAAGCAACTTGTTTAGCTAACACATTGCATTTCAGCCTTTTTGCCACTTGTGTATTCATTTCCAACAATGTTTGCAATACCATTTGATCTTAAACACCCAACATGAAATAGAGGCACAGGGAGCTGGAATATTACCTCAATAAATGTAGACAAGCAAGAATTAAATTGACCTTCAACTTCAGATTTCTCTGTCCTTCCTTAGAGTAGGGATATACAGAGGTGCTAAGTTGATTTATGTTAACTTAAAGCTATTTCACTAAAGCAATGACCTTGTACCAATAAATGTTTAAGTATCTAGTTCTTCAGGGATTGGTGAAAAAAACACCGTTCTTAAAATAACACAGATCTTTTGTGAAAGCTTTTGACTGCCAGAGAATTTGCTCAGAGTGCATTTTAAACAAACTTCATATATAAGGAAACTAAAACATGGCTACCATAGGCTTTTTACTTTAATCTTTATTTACAGGTTGAATGGTGCCAAAGATGAATGAAAAAAAGGAAACACTAGAGAGCAAGATATGTCTCTTTGTTCATAATATGCTGATGAAATCCTCCATATGGGGACTGAGTAGAAGTTAAGGGTTTGGATTTCAGTCCTTGCCTTTTTTTTTTTTACTGTTTATTTATTTCTGAGAGAGAGAGAGACAGAGTATGAATGGGGGAGGGGCAGAGAGAGGGGTGGGGGGGACACAATCCGAAGCAGGCCCCAGGCTCTGAGCTGTCAGCACAGAACCAGACGCGGGGATCGAACTCACAGACCGCGAGGTCATGACCTGAGCCGAAGCTGGATGCTCAACCGACCGAGCCACCCAGGCGCCCCTCAGTCCTTGTCTTCTTAAAGTTAACTTCTTAAAGTTACCTTGGACACCATTCCTCTTGGTGGGATCTCTCTGTACCTCAGTTTTTGTAGATACACAACAAAGGTAGAGGAAAAAAAATAATGTGCAAGTTCTTTTCAAGCTCTGAAAATTCTGGATTTACATCTCAAAATTATTTTTACATAATCCATAATTCAAGAAACACATACAATAAGATCTTTAATACAGGCCATTTTAAACCCTAGAAAAGGAATATAAATATATGAATAATCTTAGGTATTAAGTATAATTAATTATCATATTCTCTAAAAACTTGCTGACATGGAATGTAGAATAAATATTTGAAATCCTTCAAATATTTTTACTGAGAAACAACAAAAATGTTGAAAATCTGTTAGAGGAATTCTCTCCCTTCAAAATTTTATATAAGATCCTGATTTACCAAAGGATGCCTGAATGTCTGCCTCTTGCTTTTCTAGAGGGTAGATTGATACAGAGTCTTTAAAGAGCAGTAACACTTTTTTGATTCACCTTGAGAGTACACATTCACCTTAATTAACAAATTAATAAATTCAGGTGGGAGAATTGGTAATGGAGGATGTAGTATTTCATATATGATAAGCGTTATTCCAAATCAGCTCTGGTGGGATGGTGAACCACTAGCTCAGTAGTTAAGATTCTGCTGTTCCAGATTTCCAGGGCTGAACTTACTGGTGCCATTTAAAACCTGGTAGGTCAGGAATTCCATATTCTAGGCTAAGTGCTCCCTCTTTCCTAGAGGCCTTCCCTGAAGTCTTATTCTTGAAGTGGTCAATACCTGAAGTGAAATATTTATTCCCTGCCCCCCTTGCCGTGTTGTCTACCCTCTTATTCCACCGGACTTTGTTCTGCATTTTCCATGTATCCCTGTATCCACTGCTTCATAATCACTGAAGACTTTATACCCTCAGACTTCATACAGAGAATTTCTGCTACCACCTACCAGCATTAAATTTAGTCTCTCCCCCAAAGATACGACTTTATCTCCAACCTTGCTGTGCTCTATTTATTCTCGCTGAGATGGTGGCTTTCATGCTCATTTTTGGCTTGTAGATTATTGCTCCTTCTCCTATTTGTGAATACTATATTTTTTGTTTGCTTGTTTTTCTGAGGCTCTTGAAAGCTCTCAAGACAAGTGTCTCTTCTTACCATCTACTGGCCTTCAAATAATTTGTTCTGTCACTGAAGATTTTTGGCATCTGGATAACTTTTCATTTCTAACCCAGTTCCTGCCATTACTTCAGATGTTTTCAACAACAATTATATTGAACTGTTCTGTATTGAATTGATGTGGTCACTGCTCAGAGCATGGCCTCTCAATTTCTTTACTTCATTATCTACAACAACATCCTTTTCAATTTCTCTTCAGCCATTCACCCTCAGCATTAAACTCAAGACTATACAACCTCATGAAACTGCTCTTCTTCCAAAATCAAGAAATCTCATCCTACTGTCATCCTACTCTCACAACCTTCCACTTTCCATCATGGTTGTTCAATTAATGACCTTTCCGCAGCCCCTTGGGCCTGTCCAGTCCATTGACCGTCCTCCCTTTTCTTTGTCCCACCCACTAGCTTTGACTTGTCATCCTTTGTGGCCCTATGGTATCTGATTAAATCCTGACCTTGGATGGACTCAACTGCCCGCTTTCTTTGTGTCTCCACATAAACATGGACAAAGGAAATCATGAGAGAAAAGTGGATTGCAATGCTATGATCACCAACCTCAGCTGTGTCTCTGGATTTCCTCAAAAATCTTACTAGGTTCACTGGTTAACTCATTTTTGAATTCTCTATGGCTGTTGCAAATTACCTTCATCCTTCTGAAATTGCCACCACCATACCTCTCCAGACACTCAGCAGATCACATTCACTTTCACTTAATTTAGCAGGTGGCAGTCATTCAGTGGGAACTCCGTCAACCTGCCGCTATCAAACCTACAAATCTATCATCAGAACACAGCTTGTCTCCTTCCCTCCCATTAAAACTGCAGATGTGTCTCTCCTTTATGATTCTATTTTCCTGTGCCTTGGAATCCACCTTTCCCTATTCTTTATAAATTTCATTAGTGAATATCCTTTTTACCACCTGTAGCTTTACTCTCTCTATTTTGGATCTTTCTCATCAGCATCTATATAGGATCAATTTTCTCAATTAAAAGCAAAGCAGGACAATACAAAAAAGAAACAAACACATCCCTAAGTCTCATTTTACTTTATCTACCACATCTCTTAATAGCATACTTCTTGAGAGTGGTGAAGAAACTCCTGTGCATGCATCAGCCATCTTGTCTGCCTTCCACCCCCACCAGTTCACTGTGACAGCTCCTGTCAATGTCACTAATGATCTCATGCCACTAAATTCATTGCTCATTTTCTGGTTTTCATTTTACTCACTGGCATCCAAACCCATTGTCCATTCCTTCCTTCATTCCTAAGTCTCTGTAACCACATTATTTTTTTCACCCTACAAATCATGGCACGCTTCAAGGTAGACCTTAAAACCATGTTTTTTCTTGTCATATACTCTGTCTCTAGGCAACTGAATCTACAATAAGGCTTGAATATCCATATAATACTCTCACATTTTTTGTCTCCACTTCAGCTTTGAGCTTCAAATGTGTACAGCTTATTGAATATCTCCTCTTAAATCAAATTAAAACAGAAATAACTATCCTCCTTCCTCCCCAACATGTCCTCTAGTTGCCCTTAATTTATTTTCCACACTGGAACTAGACTAATCTGTTTTAAAAACAAATATCATTCTGATTCCTCAATACTTAGATACTTAAAAATCCTTAAAGGGTTTCTAAATATTTGGTTGTAACACCCAAATCCTTACCAGAGTCTAGAAGTGTCATCACTTCTCACTCATCACTTTCTACCTCATCTCCCATTCATTCGATCATTATGGCCATTTTTCCTTCCCTTTTAATGTTCAGTGTTTCCTTTTTCATCATAACTTTGTATGTGTTGATCTATTGGCCTAAAACCCTCTTCCCCTTTTCTTTATCCTCTTAACTTCTGCTCAGACTTCAGAGCTCAGCTCAAACCCCCATCCTCATGGAAGCCTTTCTGAGGGTTCTCAGCCCACATATTTCATTAGCATTGGAGAACACTTTTTTTTTTTTAATTTTTTTTTCAACGTTTATTTATTTTTGGGACAGAGAGAGACAGAGCATGAATGGGGGAGGGTCAGGGAGAGAGGGAGACACAGAATCGGAAACAGGCTCCAGGCTCCGAGCCATCAGCCCAGAGCCTGACGCGGGGCTCGAACTCACGGACCGCGAGATCGTGACCTGGCTGAAGTCGGACGCTCAACCGACTGCGCCACCCAGGCGCCCCGGAGAACACTTTTTGACAAATATCACAAACTCAACAAAATGAAAACTGGTGTAATTAATTATTCTGTGTGTCTTACCTGTTAGAATGCAATCTCCACTAGGGCAGGGACCATGTCTGTCTTGATCACCTTTATATTCCTCATACCCAGAAGGATTTTTTTTTAATTCCTAATGGATGGTCATCAAATTTATTTTTAACAGAATGAGTAGTTTTGTATCTAAATCTCTGTATTTATTAACAGTTATCTTCTTAATACCCTTTAGTTGCAGTGCAAAATATCTTGAATTAGGAAAAAAAATCCATTTTTAAGTTCAAACTTTGGTCTGTGATTATGAGTTGAGTATGACTTTAAATGGCTTATTTTATTGTATGGTTCACCTTTCCTTTTTTTTTTTTCTATAATATTCCCTTGTGTTTTTCTATCACTTTGTACACCAGAAATAATGGAGTGCAAATTAATACCATGGCCTGTTATAACTGTTATTAAGAAACATAGATTTATTGAGGGAGTTGTATGTCTCTGTATTCAGTACCATGTAAAATACGTAAAATTAAAATGTCATTTTTTTTCTTGGACACTTACAGATGCACTATTTAATCTGCTTTATGGAGTATAGCAACCATTACTAGATTTGATATAAGCTTAACATCTTTAGTCCTGTGTTTACCAATAAGTTTAGGCAGGTTACTTAATAGCTCCCATCCTGTTTCCGTATCTGTAAAATGGGGCATACACCACTTAGAATAATTGATTGCCCCCAAATGTCTTCTACTTCCTCTGCTCACTCACTACATTTTTTTCTTTATTAATATTAATGATCTCGTGAGACCTCGCTTTAAAATAATTCAATGAATATATTCTTCAAAATGGTGAAGTGGGGACTAATAGAAAAATAGAGAAATATAATGATGGAATATTTATCTTTACTCATCTTTAGTTAGTGTTAAAATTGACTGGTGATTACAACCAAAATGGTATTGTAGATATGAAGTCTACTGATGGACTTCACTGTAAAGAAAATTAGCAGATTGATGAAAAGTTCAAGCTCTGGAGGCAGACAGACCCTGTTTCTGCTAAGCACAAGAGCTTGTGTAACCAAAGTCTCTAAAAGTTTGAGTCTCAGCTGTACAATGGAGGTAATGCTAAGCTATTCCTCATAAGATGTTGGTAAAGACAAAATGAGATAATGCACATAATGCCTTTAACACCATACTTGGCATATGGAAGTGTTTAGTAAGTGCTGTCAGTAAGCTGTGAGAGATGGGGTGGGGGGTGCAGGGAAGACTTGTTGTATATTTTCGCCTAAATACAAATTATTTCTTTAACACCAAGCTGATCGCTAGGTGGTAAATCTATTAATTATATTAACTTATATATAAGAAGAAGAAATAACCTATTCTGTCTGACCTCAAAAAGTTGCCTGGTCTTTGTCCTTCCATTAATTTCAGATGATCTTGCCATGTAGTAAGGCAGAAGCAAGAGAAATCACTTTGTAAGTCTAGTCTCTGCTTTGATGCCTAACCCTTAAACGATGCTGTCCTCCAATGATGGTGTCCGTTACACTGAAAGATTGAGCCAATCATCATTAATGAAAAAAGCTTTAGTAATTTTTTGTCTTGACACTATAATGATAGTTCTAATACAAGTGATTCTTCTCCACAATCAGCAATTATGAGTCTGTTGAATGGAAGCTGTAGTCTAGTGAACATAGAGTAATATTTTTTGTTAACTTTTTCTATTGTTGTCTATTAATATTACTTAATCCATTATAGTTACTGTGGTTTTATTGTGGATTATATGTATCATGTCATGCGTGTTTGAATTTAATTTCCTGCTTTCCTTCTTCATACCTTAATTATAAATGGTATACATTTGGAACATTAAACCCTGATTATTATTTTATTCACCAAAATTTGTCAAACTTCCCAAGGTTTTTAGCCCTGCGTCCTTCTTACACACAGGTACAGATCAATATCTGAATCAAAGTTGGATGAAATGTTGTACCCCTGGTTTGGAAGTCGCTGCTCATGCATTTAATTAATCCCACTAATGAGTGGTATCTTTGTTCCAAGAAAGAAAATAAAATTGCCATAATGGAGATCTCTGCTTCCACAGCTTATGAGGTCAAGATAGAGGTCAAAATAGAAATAGTTATTTAATTTCTTTGTTATCAGAATTGTCTCTGGATCTTTTGTCAACAAAGCAATGAACATTTGGTTTTAAGGAAATATGAAATCTAAAGCCATGATGATAATGACCTGAGCCACCAAAAAGCAAATTTGTAATTTTGTGACTGAGAAATATGATGTGACTCATTGGTTTTGTGTCTCAATGGCCATATGTTTCTGCTGGGTATATCTGGTGAGCCATTTTCTTTTAAATTATGTTCTTTTGCATTCCTTCGTTTTGCAAGAGGTCTTTCAAGTTATAAACACAAGAAAATACTACAGAGCTTTGATGAAGGCATCGCTTCCCATGGGTTTTTCTGTAATGTGAGAGGTACCAAATTATCATTTTCTAAGCTTATGTAGGAGAGTAGGCTTTTGATAGCTCTCAGTCTAATCCTTCACTCTCAGTACTTAAATCTTAAAATGGCCACTCTGTAAAAAGAGTCCTAATACTCTCTACTACAAATTTATCCATTATCCATTAATAACATCTTGATTACGCTGAGCCCACTTGACTCTTAAGAAATTAATACATTCTTTAATATTTTATTGATTTTGGCCCCACCTGAATAGGACATTTCAAACGTACGTGCTAAAATGGAAAACTGTAAAATAGGCTAAAATGGAAAACTGTAAAATAGGTCTAATTGAAATTGATGAGAACACGAAACCTATTACATTGTAAACTTTTGCTTAACTTTTTTGAAGTATTTTGATTTATTTTATGTCATAAGCCATATTTTTATCTAACTAAACCATTTTATCTGATTGCTTCATTCATTTATTTGTATTATTTCTTTATCTTTTGCATTATTTGAGGGGGTAGTTATGATTCATCTAAGGTCCAGAATTAGAACTGGTTGATACGATTCTTATGTCTTTTAATCTATAGGCTTCCCTTTCATCTCTTTTTCTTCTTTTCCTTGCATTTATTTTAATTGAAAAGCTAGTTATTTGTCCTGTAGAGTTGCCCATAGTTTGGATTTTGCTGACTAAATCCCTGTGGTAGTGTTGTGTTTGTTTGGTTATTTTTTTTTTATTTTATTTAAATCCAAGTTAGTTAACATGTAATGTAATAATGGTTTCAGGAGTAGAATTTAGTGATTCATCACTTACATATAACACCCAGTGCTCATCCCAACAAGTGCCCTCCTTAATGCCCATCACCCATTTGGCCCATCCCGCCACCCACCTCCCCTCCAGTAACCCTCAGTTCTCTGTATTTAAGAGTCTCTTATGGTTTGCCTCCCTCTCTCTTTTTATCTTATTTTTCCTTCCCTTCCCCTATATTCATCTGTTTTGTTTCTTATTTTTTTTAATGTTTATTTGTGAGAGAGATAGAGACAGAGTCTAAGGCAGGGGGAAGGCAGAGAGAGAAGGAGACTCAGATCCAAAGCAGGCTCCAGGCTCTGAGCTGTCAGCACAGAGCTGGAAGTGGAGCTCGAACCCACAAACTGTGAGATCATAACCTGAGCTGAAGTCAGACGCTTAACCGACTGAGCCACCCAGGTGTCCCATCTATTTTGTTGCTTAAATTCCACATATGAGTGAAATCATATGGTATTTATTTTTCTCTGATTGGTTTATTTCACTTAGCATAATACACTCTAGTTCCATCCACGTTGTTGCAAATGGCAGGATTTCATTCCTTTTCATTGCTGAGTAGTATTTCATTGTGTGTGTGTGTGTGTGTGTGTGTGTGTGTGTGTGTGTATGTATATATATATATATATATATATATATATATATATATATATATACACATCTTCTTTATCCATTCGTCAGTCAATGGACATTTGGGCTGTTTCCATAATTTGCCCATTGTTGATAGTGCTGCTATAAACATTGGGGTGCGTATGCCCCTTTGAATCAGCATTTTTGTCTTCTCTAGACAAACACCTAGCAGTGCAATTGCTGGGTCATAAGGTAACACTATTCTTAATTTTTTGAGGAAATTCCATACCCTTTTCCAGAGTGGCTGTATCAGTTTGAATTCCCACGAGCAGTGCAAAAGGGTTCCCCATTCTCGCCAACATCTGTTGTTGCCTGAGTTGTTACTTTTAGCCATTCTGACAGGTGTGAGGTGGTGTCTCATCAAGGTTTTTTTATTTGTATTTTCCTGATGATGAGTGATGTTGAGCATCTTTGACTCTTAAGTAATAATGCATTCTTTAATATTTTGTTGATTTTGGCCCCACCTGAATGTATCTGTCTGTTAGCCATCTGGATGTCTTCTTTGGGAAAATGTCTATTCATGTCTTCTGACCATGTTTTCACTGGATTATTTGTTTTTTTTGGGTGTTGAGTGTGAGAAGTTATTTAGAGATTTTGGATGCTGACCATTTATCCAGTATGTCATTTGCAAATATCTTCCCCCATTCCACTGGTTGCCTTTCAGTTTTGTTGATTGTTTCCTTTGCTGTGCAGAAAGAAGCTTTTTATCTTGATGAGATCCCAATATTTCATTTTTGCTTTTGTTTCCCTTGCCTCTAGAGACATTCATAGTAAGATGCTGCATCCGAAGTCAAAGAGGTTTTTGCCTGTATTCTCCTGTAGGATTTTGATGTTTTTCTGTCTCACATTTAGTTCTTTCATACATTTTGAGTTTCTTTTTGTATACGGTGTTAGAAAGTGGTCCAGGTTCATTCTTCTGCATGTTGCTTTGCACTTTTCTCAGCACCACTTGCTGAAGAATCTGTCTTTTTTCTTTTCTTTTTTTTTAAGGTTATTTATTTTGAGAAAGTGAGAGAGTGAAAGCAGGGGAAGGAGAGGGAGGGAGGGAGGGGCAGAGAGAAAGAGAGAGAGAGAGAGAGAGAGAGAGAGAGAGAGAGAGAGAGAGAGAGAGAATGAGTGAATCTCAAGCAGGCTCCACACTCAGCACAGAGTCCAAAGTGGGGCTCGATTCCATGAACCATGAGATCATGACCTGAGCTGAAATCAAGAGTCCAGACACTTAACCAACTGAGTCACCCAGGCACCCTGAGTCTGTCTTTTTTCCCATGGATATTCTTTCCTACTCTGTCGATGATTAGTTGGCCATACATTTGCGGGTACATTTCTGGATTCTCTATTCTGTTCCATTGGTCTATGTGTCTGTTTTTTTTTTTCCAGTACCATACTGTTTTATGATTATAGCTTTGTAGTATAGCTTGAAGTCTGGAATGGTGATGCCTCCAGCTTTGGTTTTCTTTTCTAACATTACTTTGGTTATTCAGGGTCTTTTCTGGCTCCATACAAATTTTAGAATGGCTTGTTCTAGCTCTGTGAAGAATGCTGATGTTATTTTGATAGGGATTGCATTGAATATGTAGATTGCTTTGGGTAATATTGACATTTTAACCATATTTGTTCTTCCAATCCATGAGCATGGAATTCTTTTTATATTTCTTTTTTTCTTCAATTTCTTTCATAAGCTTTCTATAGTTTTCAGAGTACAGATCTTTAATCTCTTTGGTTAGGTTTATTCCTAGGTATTTTGTGGTTTTTGGTGCAGTTGTAAATGGGATGGATTCCTTGATTTCTTTCTGCTGCTTCATTATTGGTATATAAAAATACAACCTTGATATTATATCCTGTGACTTTGCTGAATTCATGGATCCGTTCTAGCAATTTTTGGGTGGAGTCTTTTGGGTTTTCCATGTAGAGTATCATGTAACTAAGCCATTTTGATGCACCTTAACATTGGAGGATTGTAAATGCTGAATATCTCCTGACTCTGATAAAGCCAATTATTTAGTTCAAATTGACAATTTATTAGTCTTGGTCTTATGCAGTAATAAAATCAATTGACCAGAAGGACTGAATACATATATAATTATCTATTAGTCTCAAGTTTATATTTCTCTTGTCAACTAGAATGTTTTTGTTTGGTATAACAATCTAACAAAACCAGGGTCATAAATTCTGTGAGATTGGGTTCCCACTAGGTAGCTTTCAGAATACAGGTATAACCAAAGATGAGAAGAGTGTTGGAAATTCACTAGTTTATGTTAATTACCATTCTTATAATGGCTGCCAGGGGTACAGCTTTATTGGAATTATCTTTTGTAAGCCCTCTTCATTAAAGGGTAAGGTCTTACTAAAGTGAATAATTATCCTTCATTCCAGGACTACAGTGTCAACTGTAATGAGTAGATTTGTTAATACTTCCTTCCAGGTAGCCCAAGTTCTTCATCTGTAGCCATTAATTTGGTGACAGCCAATAATTATTTTAACTGGCCCCTGATGCTGAAATGCACAGATGGCTTTCTTCCTGTGTGGTGCAGGGAACATTTTTAAATTTCTGAGAGGTTTCTGTCATTCCCCAAAGAATTTCCTGACAGCAGTGACATTTGGGCTAATCATTTATTCTCTGTTACAAGGCCTCCCTGCAGTGACTCTCAGAGTCAGGAAAGCTTCTGTGGTCTTAGAGCCACCAACATCTGCTGCCAATATTCTCCTTGATGTGCCCCAGCTTCTCTTTCAAAAAAATAGAACTCCCTTCATTCATAGAACACTTTTAGGTTATTATCCTAGAAATAATATCAAACTCTTATAAAATGTCATAGGAGTATATTTCTACAAATTATTAATGAGGAAACATTTTGAGATATAATTGGAATAACATTGAAAATTTTAATAAAATGTAACCTAAAAAGTAATAAAAATAAACTCATTTTTATTTCATAAATAATTCAATTATCATTGGGTAATTCTCAGAAGGCATACAACAAAATGATAACCATCATTGGTCTCAACAGTAGTTACAGCATTCTTGGTGTCCTGTATTTTGCAACCACTATAAAATAATTGATAATTACAAAAAATTATTTAAAAAGTAAAGTGAATGTTGTATAGATAAACAATAAACACAAAGACAAATAATATAAAAAGAATATTTTCAAAGATTTTACTATATAATATTACTGTAATAATTTCATCTATGACAGTCATACCAGTTACTATTACTATTCCATATACTTCCAAAATTATGTAGGAATACTTTCACTTCTATGTCACTTCCATTCTTGTGTGCGCACATGTGTTCTTCTTATTTATATCCTCTCCTTTTTTCTTCCTCCTATATAACTATATTTCTATATATGAAGCCATAAGAGAAAGAGTAGATTTGAGATCTCTGTTGAGAAACAGTGAATTGGCCTTGGTTAGTGGTTCAAACAACCACAACAAAAAATCAGTAAGGGTAGAATTGTTGTACATCTTTGAAAATCTCATTGATATTTGGTCTAATAAAGCACAGCTGAATTTTTATATCTTCTGCATTTGCCATGTCACACAATATGTAGCTCCTAAAACATCTACACTGTGCTGTTGAGAATGAAAATTAAGAAGAAGAGTGAGAAAATACCAATATCCTAGTTTTATTATGAAATAGTTTTGACCTTGTGAACGCCTCAAAAGATCTCTGAAACACAGACGGCACTTTGAGAACTGCTAACCTAGGATAGCTGTATTTTATTTTTGTAGCTGTATAGTATTCTGTTTTACTGAATGTGCTTTATTGATATAAACTGCTCTGCAAATGAATATTTGTATTGCTCTGGGGTTTCCTTTTCTTATAAGAAGGCTCTGCATGCTAACCAGATTCAGCCTTGGTTTGTTGTATGCCTCCTATTTTTCCCGATCAATGCATTCACAATTTTTAATAGACCTTTCTCAGTCTGATGATCTGAAATTCCAGTACCGTCCAAATTGTATAGACTATACCCCTCACCCATGGCTTTTAATATTTTGGGAGCTTCTAGTAGTAACATTAATTAAGCACTCCTTTTTCTCTGTCTTCAGTTATTAGAAATCCTCAATATAATGCATTTCAATGTAGAAATCTTTAAAGACTACTCTGTGGTTTTGCAAAGATCATCAAGAAATTATGTTTTGTGCGATTAGCATAATGTATCAAAATAGATGAATTCCCAAATTGTAATAATTCCTGAAATTGTCCTGAGGCAAAATTTGTTCTACTGTCTTAAGTGTGTCCATTTTCTTGTTAGGAAAAAGAGACACAATCTGAAATCCAGCTCCAATTTTCCCTGAGGGATAGAAGAGAAGACCTTAGTAATTACTTGTCTTTTTCATCCAACCACTTAGTGTCTTCTTTTCTTATTTTTGCCAATGAATGCAAAAGTGAAGATCTTCATAAGGAGAAAATGTTCTCTTAAAATGGCGGTTCTTAGACCTTCGGTCATACTTTTACCTTTGACCCGTTCTTTGCAGTATTTTGCATCTTTTCTCAGTAACAAAATGTTTTAAAACTTTTTGAACTTATTGTTTTGAATTAGCCTATTTCTGTGCACTGTCCATATTATGTCATTATCGAGTACATCCTGGGACTAAATTTTATATGAAATATATATATATATACTTTTTTTGCATTTTGAGGGAACCTAATGGACAAAACCTTTTTTGACGACTTGTCAAAAAATAAATATAAAAAAAAAAGACTTGTCATTGAAGCTTTGTTAAGTATATGACTTATTTCTTAATATTGACTCTGAACAGCCAAATATAGACAGGCCATAAGCATTTGGATAGATGACCAGTGTAGCTAATTTAGGTTCACTATTTTAGAGTTTGTCTACCATGTACCAGACCTTATTGGATATGATTTAATGGCTCAGGTAGATATTTGGTGAATGAATCAATAATAATAATTGCTATTATTATCATTATTATTGCTAATCACTATTATGTCAATATTTGCAAGTCCTTTATCTTTTTTGCCTTGTCTTTCATTTCTTTCCCTCTGTGACAGGCTGAATAACAACACCCCAGAGATATCTATCCCAATCCCAGAACCTATAAATGTATTATCTTCCATGGTAAAGAGACTTTGCAGATGTGACTAAGTTAAATCTCTTGAAATGGGAAGCTTATCCTGGATTTTTCTGATGGGCTCAATGTAATCATAAGGGTTCTTATAAGAGGGAGGAGAGGAGCACCTGGGTGGCTCAGTCGGACTTAAATGTCCAACTTCCACTCAGGTCATGATCTCACAGTTTGTGGGTTCCAGCCCCTCTTTGGGCTCTATGCGGACAGCTCAAAGCCTGGAGCCTGCTTCGGATTCTGTCTGTCTGTCTGTCTCTCTCTCTCTCTCTCTCTCTGTCTCTCTCCCCCTCCCCCTCCCCCACTGACACTCTGTCTCTCTTTCTCTCTCAAAAATAAAAGTAAACATTAAAGAGGGAGACAGAGGATCAGAGTGTCAGGAAATGAGACAACGGAAGCAAGAGACTGGCATAGGGGCTGCAGCCAAGGAATACAGAGCTTCTAGAAGCTGAGAAGTCAAGGAAACATGCTTCCATGAAGCCTCCAGAGGGAACAGAGTTTTGCCGACACCTTGATTTTAGAGGTCTGACCTCCCAAATGTAAGAGAATAAACTTGTATTGTTTGCCACTGGGTTTGTGCAAATTTGTTACAGCAGCAATAGGAATCTAAGACATTCTTTTTACTTCCATTTCTGTATGCTGTGACACTAGATGTTGCCTCTAGAATCAAGCACCCAAGGGTAGTGCTTAGAACTTAGACTGGATCGTATATGGAATTCACATTTTTTGAAAAAATTTTTTAACGTTTATTTATTTTTGAGAGATAGGGAGAGTCAAACATGAATGGGGGAGAGGCTGAGAAAGAGGGAGACACAGAATCTGAAACAGGCTCCAGGCTCTGAGCTGTGAGCACAGAGCCCAACACGGGGCTCAAACCCATAAACCACAAGATCATGACCTAAGCTGAAGTTGGACACTTAACTGACTGAGCCACCCAGGTGCCCCTGGACTTCACATTTAAGTTCAACCCTTCTTTTGCTAGAGCAGATAGGCTTCTATAGTATATACAAAAAACAGCTGACAGGCATCCCGGTCTTTGTCATATAAATCTAAATACAAAGGAAAGTATCCTCCCAATTTTCAACAAGTTGCTCTCAAACTTTGTACTTAACCCCTCTTTATTGGAAAATAATATTAAATTTAGTTTAATATTTAAGTATACAGGGTCTTGAACATAAGCCATGCAGGACCCCAGTGGTTTTTATGTTACCAGCATAGGTATGATCTTAAAACACTGAAATTATTGAAATATTGTTTGTAGGTTTATGTTTAGCTTATATGTATTTATTCCAGAAGCTACTGAGGTGTATTTCATTGTTCACAATTTATAACTAAAATCCTTTTGCTATAACATACAAATAATTTAGCAAACCCATGGACATTGACTAAGGTTTTGTTTTTGTCCTTCATTAATGGAAAGCAAATTACATCTGCCATTGTTTATCTTATGCATCTTAGAATAGAAAGAACCAAATGTTAAAGATCGGTCTCAATTAGCCTGTTCACAGAAAGTTAATTTATACCTTTGAAGGGTGAGAGGAAATATGGGCTAAAATACGTGGCTGCATTCCTCCTTTGGTCCGTATTAAAAATATGTGGTTTTACATTTTCCACTCTATGGAATTCTGTGTATGTGAGGAAGAATTCGAATAGATATGGTACAGAGTCCTTGCTGATGTAAATATTGTTCTAACTGTAAAATAACTGACCATTTTTACTGATATAGGCTGAGAAGACTCTGCATTGCTTTGCCTATAATTGGTTCCCAAGGGGACTCGCACAACCCATGGTTTCAGATAAAATGGAGAACAATGAAGGAATTAAAAATTATAAAGCAATTAAAATGGGGCTAGTCAATAAAATCTCACAATCAGTTATTAGAGGGTTGTATGTAAGATGTTAGGGAACATAGAGTACAGAAATGAAATGTTGCTGTCAACTAATGAGTAATTTGGTCATATTTCTTGGTACTTTTAGTTGTTTTTTAACCTAAACTTTTTCTAGGAGGTTATGCAGAATAAGGCAATATGATTAATATTACCATTCAATAATTTTAAGTTTGTTTATTTCTTTATTTTGAAAGAGAGTTGAAAGAGAGAGAGAGAGAGAGAGAGTGTGTGTGTGTGTGTGTGTGTGTGTGTGTGTGTGTGTGTGCGCGCGTGCACACAGGGTGGGGAGGGGTGGAGAGAGAGGGAGACAGTGAATCCCAAGCAGGCTTGATCTCACGAACTATGAGATCAAGAACCTGAGCTGCAATCAAGAGCTGGATGCTAGGGGTGCCTGGATGACTCAGTCGGTTAAGCTCCCAACATCAGTTCAAGTCCTGATCTCATGGTTTGTGGGTTCAAGCCCTACAGTGGGCTCTGTGCTGACAGCTCAGAGCCTGGAGCCTGCTCCGGATTCTGTGTCTTCCTCTCTCTCTGCCCCTCCCCTGCTCATGCTCTATCTCTCTGTCTGAAAAATAAATAATAAAACATTAAAAAAAAAAAAGAGTCAGGTGCTTAACCTGACTAAGCCACCCAGGCACCCCTACCATTCAGTACTGTTAAACCATTTCTCTGGAGAAATAAATTCCACTAAAGTGTCTGAGTATAATCTTCACTGGAAGGTTCAGACTTGGGATTCAAATAGTCTGGCATTTTCATCCACTCATTAATTATGTGATTTTCAGTGACTTATTTGTCACTGAGACTTATTTATTCAATCAGGAAAATTAAGGTAAATCATTGTATTTCATTGGATTGTTTTAGGAATTAAATGAGATATTGTATCTGAATTGGTCCAGATAGGATGTATGATATAGTGCTACTAAATATATTCTCAAATAGTGGCTGAACTCCCAAGAAGTGTTATCCCCTGTTCATCTTATTTTTTTTTTTAATGTTTTTATTTATTTTTGAGACACAGAGAGACAAAACATGAGCAGGGGAGGGTCAGAGAGAGAGGGAGACAGAATCCGAAGCAGGCTCCAGGCTCTGAGCTGTCAGCACAGAGCCCGACGCGAGGCTCGAACTCACGAACCGCGAGATCATGACCTGAGCCAAAGTCGGACGCTTAGCCAACTGAGCCACCCAGGCGCCCCCCCTGTTCATCTTATAAAGTTAGGTTGTTGGGAGCTCTGTTGCACACAGTCACTGAGAGAGTGTGAGTGACTCTGGGACACATGACATCCAAGGATGCGATGACACAGGATCAAAGATGAGAAAGGCATACTATCCCTGAAGGCTTGGCTCAAAAATGACCTATGTCACTTACTGTTTATTAGTTTATAGGCCAGGGAGACATGGAAACGTTGAAATCCTGGGTATGTGGATATTTGAAACATGGTCTACAGCATCTAAAATGCTTAGCAAGGTGCCTGGCACATAATTTAAAAAGTTCAACAAATGTTAGTGATTGCCTTTGATTTCATCATTGTCATCATAATAATTATTTTAGAGTTACTACAGTTTATAATTAAGGATCCATTACTAACTCTATGACTTTGCGCAAGCTTTTAAAATTCTCTTAGGGGCATCTAGATGGCTCAGTAAGTTAGGCATCCGACTCTTGATTTTAGCTTAGGTCATGATCTCATGGTTCCTGGTTTCGAGCCCCACATCAGGCTCCATGCTGGCAGGGTGGAGCCTGCTTGGGATTCTCTCTGCCTCCCCCTCTCTCTCTCTGCCCCTCTGCTCCTCTCAATAAATAAATAAACTTAAAAAAAAGTCTCTTAACTTCTGTTTCTTCCACTGTAAAATGGGTTTACCTCATGAGACTGTTAAAAGTTCTAAATGAAATGTTATAAGGGCCACCACGCAGTACGTCATGCCTTTTGTTGTTACTATGCATTTTTCCCCTTTGTTTTGTCTATCAATTAATTGAAACCAATTAAATACCTGTATATATATGCTTTTAATGTAATGGTGATAATATTTCTTGATTCTTTCTGGCATTTATAAACTACTAAAATATTGGTTTTTCCATTTGTGGCAGATATATACAATCATTAATCATTCATTTAGTGGGTGTTTATCAAGAATCCACTATATTAAAAAAAGAAGAAGAAGAAAGAGTCCACTATAGGCTCGAGCCTAGGGATAAACAGCAAACAGAATAGGCAAGTTCTTTACTTTGATGAAGTTTGGATTCTGGGACAAGGAAGAGGGAAACAGGCAATAATCAAGCAAATATAAATGAACTGTGTAATTCAAATCATAATTCCTATGGATGTATTAAAATAGGAAGCTATAGTAAAGATTGGTGAATATTTCATTTTTTCTGGTCAGTAGTGGCCTCTCTGAAGAAGCAGCATTTCAGCTGAGATTCAAATGGCACAAACATATTTGGGGGGAAGATCCTTCCTGGCAGAATTGTAAGTACAAAGTCCCCAAGCAAGAGCTACCTGGATTCTTTCACTTGTAACTAAAGCAAAGTGGGCAATAGTCAGAGTGGTTAGAAATGAGGCCATAATGACAAGTAGGGACATTTGCCTATGAAGAGTTTGATTCTTTTTTTCTAAGTTTGATGAGAAACTAGCAGAGGTTTTCAAGCAGGAGAGGGACACGACCTGATTTCTGCTTTGGAAAGGACACTGACTTGTTCATGGAAAATCAGGGATGTGAAGGGTGACATTCTAGACCTGTAACATTTGATATGCCTCTTAGATGTCTGACTGGCTTTCATTTATATGCAGATCTTTTGCCCTTTCAAATAATGTAACAATATTAATTTAGGATTGTATTTATTTCTGAATTTGTTATGAATGCAATTCAGTAATGGAATGAATCAGTATCTTTCCCTTACTGTGCCTGCCCTGTTGCGAGAAAGTTTAGAGCTTACTTTGAAAGCTCCTACGTGTTCTCTAAGGAAACATTTGACAGAACTTATAAAAATAGACTTATCGATCCACACAGATAAATTTTACTATAGGGTCAGAAACAGAATTTTTTTTTTCAATGGAGGATTCTTCCAGGGTTCAAATGAATCAACTAGTCAAGAAGCAGGAGTAGCATTTACTTACAATAGGCTCGTCTAGCTTTCTTATCTGAAAAAGAACTAAGGTGTTTTCCTCTCCCCCTAGGTTGGAATTTTGAGTCAATTAAGTAGTGTGTTGTAGTTTACCACTTCCATGCCCAACTGATGTAATACCCAGGAAAAAATGAGAGATACAAGAGGCCATATTGTATGACATGCATGCTTACAAGCAGCATAGGGTAAATACATTTGTCATTTCAGGGAAGTTCTTACCTGACACAATCTTGGGAAAGCCTGTTTGGGAGAGATAAATGGATGAAGCCATGTAAAATGATGAATTAAGGCTTCTTTTTATCTTTTCAATCATGTCCAATAAAATAGTTTATATTGAGCAGGAGGACCTTCTCTGATCAAGATACAATGTTGTAGAAGATGCACACTGTGTGGAGAAATAGTCTGATTCATCTTTATTGATATGTAATGCTGGCAAGTTCAGAATCTTTCTTTGTGCTTACTCCTTATGACTTTGTATCTCAGGGTCAGAGTTCCAATCTCAGCACACAAGGCCTCGCTTTTGGCAGCTGATGGCCTGTTATTATCGGCAGAGATTAAAATTACCCTGGGCCAAAGTCTACAATTTTCTATATTAAGTCTTGGACCGGTTCCATAATGGTAATAAAGTGAGGTATCAGTGACTCATTTAAAATTCTTTTTCTCAGGAAGCAGTCAGACTAGTAATTCTGTTAAGTTCAGTAAGTGGGATAAATCTGGACCACTTTAGTTTTGTGTTTTAAATAAAACACTATAAATCCACAAGGTGGGATGTGGCTTTCCTCCTCATGTTTTGTAAAGTGCCAGGACACCTGTTCTCAATACAGACTAGAGCCAACTCCTTGTTTCTTTTTCCTTGATGTCTCCCTGGATCTGTGATGAAGGGGCCAAATGTATTGTTTCTCAGTTGCTGATGATCATTCAAGAAGAGAGAGAAGGACAGCTCACAGAAGTCCATCCCTCCAACGACATCTATGTGAGGTCTACACAGCAGTCAGGGCACATGGACAAGCCATCAGAATGCATTCACAGCATCTTTCTCCAATATGCCATAGTCGCTTTGTTCAAATGTTTAGATTTTATGAACTATGCCGTGTGGCATTGTTCTAGCGCTGCCTTACTCTATTATAGCTCATATATATTTTTTAATGCTTTATTTATTTTTGAAAGACAGTCAGAGTATAAGCAGGGAAGGGGAAGAGTGAGAAGGAGATGCAGAATCTAAAGGAGGCTCCAGAATCTGAGCTGTCAGCCCAGAGCCCGAATAGGGGCTCAAACTGATGGACCGTGAGATCATGACCTGAACCAGAGTTGGGCACTTAACCATCTGAGTCATCCAGGTGCCCGTGTTATAACTCATATTTAATGGCAGCCCAGAGGTATCTATTCTGTGTTTTCTTTTATTTGAAAGTTATGCATATAGTTATAATGGGATTTAGATTTTGATCAGGGGTAGGTTCCCCAACAACTGTTGAACTTAGAAAGTCCGACAAGGAAGTCCAAGGAAAGTCCAGGAACCTAAAAAAATGATCTTGGGCTTTTATGGAAAAGCCTTTATATATTCCGTGAATTTACAAAAAAAAAAAAAAAAAAAAAAAAAAAACCACTATGGCCAAAAAATGGGGGCTGGAGGGAGGAATGTTAGATAAAACCATATTGGTATACAATGAGTAACTGTGACACTGGGTGAAGGGAACATGGGGATTCATGATACTATTCTCTCCACTGCTGTGTGTTTGAAAATTTTTATAAAAGGAAGTTATTTTGAAAATAAATAAATAAATGACAATAGGCATATAGGGATGATTGAGCAGTTTGGAAGGATTTTTTGGTTTTGGTTTTTGTTTTTGTTTGTTTGTTTTTTGCCAGGGGGATGGTTTAGGGAGTTTCGTGTCATTGAAAAGTCAGGCTTAGGAATGTAAGAGAACAATCTAAAACCTAAGTGGTGATTAAGGGAAAGAAATACTGCAATTCTAGGACACTTTTCAATTTCACATTGCAAGTGATGGAATGTACTCCTGGGAGTATAATTGGAACCATTTTTATTTGATCAGAAAATCACAGAAGATACTCTTGTGATGGCTAATGTATTTGCAGCCTTTTACGGATGTCCAATATTTTTTCCTCTAATACAGAATGAGATAGGTAAGCTCTTCCTTTTTTTAGATAGTCTTTCATGTATAAACATGCACACCCACCACACACACACACACATACACACAGACACTTCCTAGAATCCCTTCACCCCAGCCAGTAAAGGAATGTATGCTTGTGTACATTTCACATTGAAAAACAGGTGGGTTAAGGGATTGTTTTATCAAAGCATTTGGGTTCATCAGGTGATGCTGCAAATTCCCTTTCAAATTCATATGTGTATATATGTAACTGTGCTGTTAGTAAAGAAATGGGGAAAGTCCAATAACAATAAAAGAGCAAAACCAACAAGGTCCTACATTTTTATATATTTTAAACAGGAAACAATTTATACTGCATTTCCACTTGATGACCATTGTAATAATAATGCTAAGTTAGAGTGAATCCCACCTATTTCATAATAAAAAAGTTCTTAATTCCATTTAATTTAAGGATCTAAAGGTTGCAGCTCAGACACTGAAGGGATTAGCATTAGACATACCAATTATGTTGGGGATAAAAAAAATATGAGTTCCTGACTATTTGCAGCCTTTATTCCTCCTTTGCTTCCCAGACAATATTTTATATATCTGTCTTGTGTTGTTCTGATAAAGGTAATGCATAGGCAGAGCTGCAGATTTGGAAGGATTGGAAGGACCTGGGCCAGACTAGCAACATTCCCTTTCGGGACAATACTAACAAGAAATAAGATTAGATCCTAGATGATCTAGGTGAAGGGGGGAGTGCAAAAAGACAGGAGTCTGTGAAGACTGAGAAAGTCCTGGGGAAGATGGGATATTCATAAAAAGTGGGGGAAAAAAAGGGAGAAAAGGACTTTTTAATGAGATCTTTTTGCTATTTTCTTGACTTGAACTGCTTTTTAATATTTCTTAATTGTTTGTCTTTGCACTTGACTCCATGAAGAGATCAGACCATAAAAGAGTCTGGCTTTGTTATTGCTACATAATCATTCACAAATTAAATGTTTGACCCATTTTTCTTGGTTAATGTTCACTGAAAGTACAAGAATGAATGTCGACAGAGGAACTATCTTCTCATCTTTCCACTTCCATCCTCTGTACCATTGTAACTCTGGTTCCTTTGAGATTATATTATTGCTACTTTTCTCCTTTGAGACTAACTAAAGGAAATTTCTATCCTGCTCCCCATTGTCTCTAGAGAATTGGGAGTCAGATGTAATAAGAGTGACTTTCATTGATTCTCAGAGTGAAGGGTCTTAGATAGCCCCTCCTTCAGCACTCTCATTTAAAAATGAAAACATTTCAGGGCGCCTGGGTGGCTCAGTCGGTTGGGCGTCCGACTTCGGCTCAGGTCATGATCTCACAGTTCATGAGTTCGAGCCCCAGGTCGGGCTCTGTGCTGACAGCTCGGAGCCTGGAGCCTGCTTCGGATTCTGTGTCTCCCTCTCTCTCTGACCTTCCCCCATTCATGTTCTGTCTCTGTCTCAAAAATGAATAAACGTTTTTAAAAAAATTTAAAGGGGCGCCTGGGTGGCGCAGTCAGTTAAGCGTCCGACTTCAGCCAGGTCACGATCTCGCGGTCCGTGAGTTCGAGCCCCGCATCAGGCTCTGGGCTGATGGCTCAGAGCCTGGAGCCTGTTTCACATTCTGTGTCTCCCTCTCTCTCTGCCCCTCCCCCGTTCATGCTCTGTCTCTCTCTGTCCCAAAAATAAATAAACGTTGAAAAAAAAAATTTTTTTTTAAATTAAAAAAAAAATGAAAACATTTATTCCATAGTGGGATTTCCAAAGAAATAAAACCCAACTAGTTAGGTTTGGCAATGGAAATATCTCCACTTAACTAGGAACAACTCGACCTTGAAACTTGATTTTCATCTCATGAGATGCTTCTCATGAGGCTCCCTTGCTATCATCCTGCTAACTTCTAATGATGGCAGATCCCCTTTTACTCTGTGTGGCACAAAAGGGGTCCTAGCTCTCTGGTTTCTGCCCATTCCCCTCCCCTTTCCTGACTTGGATCCCACACTTCATTGCCATTCTCCCAAAGAGCCAAACGCACACACTAACCTTAGGGCATTTGTACTTCTGCCCCTTTTTCTGGAACACTATTCTTCCACATGTCTCCAAAGCCTGCTCCTTCCTTTCGTTCAGGTCTTTGTCTAGACCTTTACAGATTACTGTATCTAAAATACCATTCCCTCTCCTGTCACTTACTGCCCCTTACATCGCCTTCACTATTTTTCCTCAGCACTTTGTACTAATGAAGTCATATTTGTAAAGTATCTTATGTGATAGCTGTCTCTCTTTACTACAGTAGAATTTCTGTGACAGGAAGGACTTCATTTTATTCACTGGTCTAATTCTGCAGGATCTAGAATAATGCTGGGTACATCATACGTGCTCAGTCATGAGTATTGAATGAATGAATATTCTTAATGTTCTTCCCTCACTGTTGAGAAAAAAACCTGTAAGTCATTCAGGATTGTGATAATTATGATAAGTAAGGGGGAGATGATAATGCACTGAAGCATTTAGCACAATGTCAAGGATATAAAACATTTCCTTTCAAAATTAGCGTCCATATAATTCACTTTACAAACGTTCATTTGTTCTTTAGAATTTACAGTTTACATCAAATCTCAAACGGCTCTTTTCTTTTTACTTTCATATCTGCCAATCGGGAGAATATTCGGATGTATCGGTTCTCCTATTTGGAAAAAAGGAGTGTTCCCCACTCCTGACCATCTAAAACCAGTCTTCTCAGAACCAGCTTCGCATTTGAGAAACCAGGTGGTTGATTTTATATATGAATATTCTGCTTTAGAATATTCCCATGTGAACAGCCACGATTGATTCTAGATAGAAGCCCCCTTCAGAAGACTTCCTCTCTACTCCTCTGAAGGCCTAGGGTATCAGCCAAACATTATAGTGTGATCTGCCCAATCTGAGTCCAAAGCAATTTCCTAGATCTAGCAAGAGGATTATTTCATTTCATTCTCATAGAGAAAAGAAGACAGATGTTGGCTTCATGTTAGCTAACTGTCTTTAAGAGCATCTGAAATGGAAAAAGTAAAGAATGGTAGTACTTTGTCCTTTATATCTTCTGGCAAATTTGACAGGGTCTCTCATGGGCTTTGTCTACAAGAGTGAAACAAAGCAGAGTGTTTTATCATAATGTAGCATATTGAAGTCTTTCACAATTCGACCCTGGTAAAACAGATCATAATCCATATAAAAAGAAAGCTCTCCTTCTTACCACTTTAGGTTTTATAAAGTCTAAAATAGAACCTTTGAACTCTCATCACTACTGAAATTCATCACTGTGATGCCTCTAGAGTTTCAGGTCTATTTTCAATTGACTGTACTATTTCGGGGGGGGGGGGCGGTGGGCAAAAGAAAGGTATGGATATCTCCAGGATAATGGCTCTAAAAGTAACACGTTTTATGTGTGCCCCAACAATATTAATAACACCTACCATTTATTTTGTCTGCTTCCTAGTTCATGAAAGCTATTCCTCTGCCTGTCTTACCTAATGGTCATATAATTACTCCCAATCTTTTACTGATTCAACAAATATTTACTATATGCTACTATATCCCAGGTTTGAGGTTAAGTGCTGAACAGGAAGTCATGCAATCGCATGAGTCAGGGGCAGCCACAATTTATAAGTAAGTTCCAGAAGTTTTAAGTAGCTACTCCGAGATTTTACAATGAATAAATGGTAAAACTGAGAGATACAAGTAAAAGCCATTATCAGCAAAAGGATCCTATGAATAATCCCTTCACCTGTCCTCAGTTTGTGAAAACTATTATCAGGTATGACTTTTTCTCTTTCAGGAAATCTTTTATATATTCCTAGTTGGTGACTTCTACATGTTGATACCTAATCATCATGCCCAGCAAATACACACTGTGCATAATGCAAAATATTTACTTCTTTGATTATGATTATCTTTAGGTAAAAATGAACATATTACCAAACTGCAATTACTTAAAGTATGTCCAAGAAGTGACTAGCCAAATTTGTAGTGAACTTTAGGCAATAGGGAAAAGCTTTCCAGTGCCTACTTTAGAAAAGAAAGCCTTTACAGACTTATTAAACATTAAATGCATTATCATTTGGAGTGCCTGGGTGGCTCAGCCAGTTAAGCGTCCAACTTTGGCTCAGGTCACCATCTTACAGTCCATGGGTTCAAGCCCCACGTCGGGGTCTGTGCTGACAGCTCAGAGCCTAGAGCCTGCTTTGGATTCTGTCTCTCCCTCTTTCTTTGCCCCTCCCCCACTCATGCTCTGTCTCTCTCTGTCTCTCTCTCAAAATAAATAAACGTTTAAAAAATTTTTAAATGCATTATCAGGAAATTCAGAGACTCTCTTTATGTAGAAATATTTTAAAAACTTGAGAACTATATCTCCTGCCCAACTGGATTAAAGTGCAGTTTTTATGTTTCCCACTGAGAGGATATAGAAGGAACAATCGCAGCATTCTCTGCCATTCTTAAGCCATAAGACAGTTTTCAGGGTGTCTTCTGCCCTACAAAAGCAGGGGAGGGGATAGGCAACCTTACTAAAATTGTCTCTGTGTGTAATCTGCTATCTTCCAGGAATTGCATTATGCTTTTGGAATATAAAGATGAATGAAGTAGAAATCCTACCCCCAAGAGGCCTTAGAATTAGTAGAGAAAGACATGTAAACATGAGTAAGCTGAGGTGTCTTACACATGCCAAATTAGATGTCTATATGGTAAATGCGTAAAGGAAGAGATCGGAATTGACTTGTGATTTGTTTATTACTTGCTTAATGTGCGCTTTGCCCTCAGAATGAAAAGTCATTAAGGGCTAGAACTGTGTCCATTTTTTTCACTGCCTAAATCTTTCATGGTTTGCACAAGACATGATATGTAGCACTGATTCAAATTCATTTTGAATGAATTTCAGGCAAGGGTGAATGAGTAAACTGAATGAATGTATTAAACAATTAGTGGTGAGTTTTCTCTATGGGAACTTGGGGGATGGGAAAAGAGGTCGGGAAAGATTCTGTGAGAGTGATTAACTGGGAAAAGAGTGCACATCCAGACAGAAGGAGCAGCATAAGCAAATCTGGAAGCATGTGAAAGGTCTCACATGCTTTGGATGTGAGCAGTGATGTGAGTGCAAATGGAGATGTGTGTATTTAGGTGATGAAACTGGGTGGTGTTTTGTGCTGGAGAGCTTGGGCTTTATTGGGTAGGTGGACCTGTGGGGAATTGACATGATAAAGATTGCATTTTAGAAAGATCTGTAAGCAGTTCATATAAAATACCTTTAGTTTCAATCCCAGTGGAAGAATTGGTACATATCTAAGAAAAATGAATTTAGGACAGTTACCCAACCTTCCCCTGGGGTAGGCTTGCCCTAAACAGTTTTATCTGTTTGTTTCTATAACAAGAACAAACAGATATTCCATTTTAGAACCATTTGTATGCATTGTTTTTACAGTAAACTCCTCCATAGGCGGGGTTGCCACAGTGTGTATTTATTTTTTTATGACTTCTAAGATTGACTTATCCATAGAAGTTTATAGCACATGTGGTCTTTAACACCTTTTTGAAAAACTCAGTTTCTTATATCTGGATTAAATTTATTTACTATTGATTAGTAAGTGATTTAGTCATGAAAGCACTCTTCAAATTATCACAATTTTGGTACCTTGAATGACTCCTTAGAAACAGCTCAGTCTCAAGCCATTGCCCTTATAAATCCTTCACCTACTGAAGGTGAGGTTTTCTTCCCAGCTGATGCCTCCAGCCTTGTTAACTGATACCTACAGTGTAACATACAGCTTTCACTTTGAAACTGGATTATATTTATTTCTACTAATGCAGTTCATTGCATTTGGGAATTCTCTCCGTCTCTAGCACCGGAAATATATGCTTAGGAACAGCATGTGGGAAATTGAGATATATTTTCTTGACCTGAGTTGGAGTTCAGTTTGTGGGTGCATAAGCCTTTCCTTCCTTAGTTGGGGGACCTTAAGTGGTTACAAGGAAGACTCCTGATGGTTTTCATTATCAGATTCTTCCCTACCTTTCTCCTTCCATTTGTTTTTTCCTAGGGCAGTTGTCCTGAGTTCTACAAGAAATTGGAATTACACCTGGGATTAGGACTTGGAATTCTTTGTTTGTTTGTTTGTTTTCTTTTTCTTTTTTTTTTCCAGTAGGCAGGCTGGTTGTATTTAAATATGAAAATTTTGGGACTCTATGCTCTCTTAAATGAGAAAAAGGTTGTGCCCTCCTCTCCAATCCTTTAAAATTTTATTAATGTCAGGAATTTTAAAAAGTTACTTTGTCTGTCTGCATTTATTTAATAATTTGATCAACAGATAATGAAATGTGTATTATCCTCAGACTATTTGTGAGACCACTGGGGTGGATTCTAAGCAAAGGACCCAGCTCCTGACTTCCATCAAATCAAATTCTCATAATAGTGGAAAGAGCATGGGGCGCCTGGGTGGCTCAGTCGGTTAAGCGTCCGACTTTGGCTCAGGTCATGATCTCACGGTCCGTGAGTTTGAGCTTCGCTTTGGGCTCTGTGCTGACAGCTCAGAGCATGGAGCCTGCTTCGGATTCTGTGTCTCCCTCTCTCTCTGACCCTCCCCTATTCATGCTCTGTCTCTCTCTGTCTCAAAAATAAATAAACATTAAAAAAAATTTTGTTTAAATAGTGGAAAGAGCATGGACATGCATTGTGGAAATTTAATGAGATTTAGTGGGTTCCCTATTGATGGACATTTATAAGTTACGGTGCATGATAATTATGTTATAATACTGAGAAGCATTTCAGAAGGGTTATATGTGCTAAGATGGAAAACTCTTCATACACAATTAAGGTTCACAAACAATAAAACCAACACACTGAGCAATAGTGCCCTCTTTGGAATTGGAAAACAAAACAAAAACAAACAAACAAAAAAGCCAGAGCTAGACAAGTGGATTAATAAATATATATTTATGCATTTTCCTGGAAGAAATTATTTTTAACAAAAAAGGAGTAGGGGAGTTGGGAAGAGGTATTGAGCTTTTTTATTTTTAAGCTTTGTACAGTTTGAATTTACTACTTTATAATGTTTCTTCTATTTACGTGTTTATTCATTTTAAATATCAAAGAGGTATCTGCACCATAAGATTATAGCTGTATTTTTCCTTCTTTGTACCTCTTTCCAAAAGTGCCATATTACACTGAGTATATAATAATATTATATACAGTATGCAGAGTCAAGTGTAGGACTGTCGAAGTATGGAAATAGGAGCAAGACCAGATATGGCCCATCTTGGGCAATACATAAGATTCTCTTATTTTTTTAAATTTTTAATGTTTATTTATTATTGAAAGTCAGAGAGAGTCAGAGCAGGGGAGGGGCAGACACAGAATCTGAAGCAGGCTCCAGGCTCTGAGCTGTCAGCACAGAGCCCGACGCGGGGCTCGAACCCAACAAACTGTGAGATCATGGCCTGAGCCGAAGTTGGACGCTTAGCCGACTGAGCCACCCAGGCGCCCCAAGATTCTCTTATTTTGAAAGACTCTTTATCTTAGAAACCTTTCCCTTAATGGTTTGCCTGCCAGCATAGAGGTTCCCCAATCGGTAGTTGGGTATGTAAGTCAGTTGTAGGTAAGCAAGTTGATGCTTTTTTGGAAGTGCTGATCCTTTTTACTTTCTTGGTGTCAAAACATCGTGTTCATTCAGCACAGATAATGTTTTAGTCATATTCCTTATAAAATGAACCAAATTTAACATTCAGTGTATACTCTGTGTCACATCTACATGAGACACTAGCTTTCTCATTTAATTTATCGCCCTTATGGGGTTTGGTTTTTCTCCTAAAAATAATCCCTTCCTATATGAAAAGGATTATCAGAGAATTGTTACAAACACAGAAAAAGATGGTATTTTAATACTTAAAACAGAGAGGTGAGCTTGAAATAATTACTTAGGCCATAATATAGCCTATCAAAAAGTGATTTTCTCTATCTTATATCTAGGCAAACAGTGATTCTCTGCTTTTATTATCACCATGGGGCATTTCCCGTTTCTGTACGGCCATTGTGCATAGTAGAGAATTATATTTGAAACTAAATATAAGCATTAATCCATTACTGAAAGATAAAATTGGGAATGTACCTGCAAATCACACTTTATTTAAGATTTATGAACTTTTTATGTATTTCCATCCTTTGGTTTCTATTTCTGTGCTCATTTTGGCCTAAATGATAGTAGTAAAGATGTGTCTGACACTTGTAAATATAACCCATGTGATTTGTTTATTCTGTTAAAAACAAACTGCCATTAAAATGGCAGTATAAATCATCTTAGGAGATCTTATTGGTTGCCTAGTGTTCAGTTGTAACTATAGCCTGTGGGCAGAGAACCACTGTAATAATATCCTAATGAATATTCAGTCTTTTTGCTCCATCCCCAAATTATGAAGTTAATCACAAGAGCTGCCTGAAACTCATTTCCGTTTACTTCCAATGGTAAGGCAGGTAGAAAGTAAGCAGTCGAAGAATGGTTGATTAGAAACCCAGAGAATACGATTCTGGGTGTGACTTTGTCACCAGCTACACAAATTAGCTGACAATTCATTAAACTGTCACTTGCCTTATTGGTAAAATAAAAGGTTTGAATTAAATAAATTTTAAGATCAGATGACAGAGACTCTATCTCTCTATATATTATATATGTGTGTGTGTATATATATATACACACACACACATTTACATATATATGTATATGTATATATATGTATACATATATGTGTATATGTATATACACACATATATATGTATATGTACATATATGTATACATATATGTATATACACATATATATGTATATACGTACATGTGTATATATGTATATACACATATATATGTATATACGTACGTGTATATATGTATATACACATATATATATGTATATACGTACATGTGTATACATGTATATGCCTTCCAGGATAAAAGTTTATTGCAACTAAGAACTATCCAATTAAAAAAAAAAAGAACTACCCAAATAACTACAATTAACTTACTATAGTACACAAAACATAATTAAATGGTAAACAAGATGTTAGAAATCAAAAGGAAATGTAACCAAATAGCCCACACTGCCATAGGTCTAAAGCTTTCTAACTCCGAAATATAATAATTATGTGTTGTAAACTTGAAGTAGTGTTTGTCACGTAAATTGTAGTTTAAATTTGGTATTGCTCACTCTACATCTAGAATGATGATATAGATAGAGGTATATAAATACGTATAGAAATAGAGATACATACCTACATATGTAGAAAGTCTATCATGTATGGGGCCTATGTGGAAGAGAAAGTGACAAATCTTTTGCAGACAAATCAGAGGACATTTTTTGTGAAACTTTCCTGGATATTGCAGCAAGTATTTTGGAATTAGTCATGAAAGATAAGGACATGGGTTTTAACATAGAGCTGTTTAGAAACACACTTACATCTATCATTTTTACATCATTATTCTTTATTCCAAATCATTACAGACTAATCATGCTGTCTGCCACCTGGAAGGAAATGAGGGTTGCTGCTCAGGTATAAGATAGCAGGAAGCTTAAGGGTTGTGGAGAATTAAGGCAAATGCTGTAAGGAGTTCATATTTATTGTTGTCAGGCTGCCATATTACAACTTAGGGGTATATGGTCCCACAGGTTCTAAAAGTATTTCAGCTAAATCCTATCATTGTGTCCATCTCATTCATTCATATTTTCATTCACTAGACATTTAATAAAAGCCTGTTTTTAGCCAGACTAGATAACACCTGGTATTAGTCCTTCATGTGCTCATTCATGATCTGGCAATCAGCCTTGGGGGGGGGGGGGGCATGCATGTGACATGTGAAACTGTGGGGTATTGGATGTGATTTCCAAGCTGGAGGACATTCTATAGTGCTAGAGAGTGATATCTACTTTATGCTTTCAAAATAACCTATCCATATTCCTATTATAGTATCCACTGCAAGCTGCTAGAAGTTTCCTTTTCTTGTCTTTCTTCCCCTCTAGATTGTGACTACTTTGTCAGGGCAAAGTCGAAGGTATTGCTACACATACGGATGCTGAATAGATTTGAGGTTGTGTTTTGATTTTGGTTTTGGTTTTGTTTTTTTTTTAATGAATGAATTTGATAAAAATGTTTCTAAGTTCAACATTCTCTAATTGGTATCATTTTTGAATTCTTTAGCATGAAACAGCTTTTTAATGTACAAGTCAATCTGAATATCACAGAAATAAGTTTTTTTATTGAAAACAAATCCATGTCCACCAATTAAAAAAATTCCTAGAGTAAAATTTTAAACTTTAACTTAGTTATAGAATTCTTTTTTTTGGTTATTTTATCTCATTCTCTCACTCAATCCGAGATTTTGTAAGCTTACCTCCAAAAATTGCTTCTCTTGTCATTCGCCTCTTTTCTACTCAGCTCCTCCTACCCTTCCTTTTTATTTTTCCTGAAGTAAAATTTATAATTTATCTGAGTGAGGAATTTTTAGATTTAATATTTAAACCACCAGACCTGTGAGTTATGGTAACAAGAGAGATTTTAAGAAACCATCACCACAATCCAATATAAATACCTGAAGAGTTGAAATAAATTGAATGCTAAAAATTGAAAATGTTCATTTCTCGAAGGGGCAACAGGAATTCTACTATTGATATATAGAAGCTACAAGGTATATCAATATCTACTTGTAAAATATGATGTTAGAAGACATTCTTAGTGAATCGTAAAAATGAAGGCATGATAAGCTTTCATTATTTGTTTTTTTTCCCCAGCTCCTGGTTTCACTGTTCTGTTCTATTGGTTTTTTGGTCTCTGTATCATTTATTGCTGCTCTCATCGTTATCATTTCCTTCCTTCTACTGGCTTTGCGTTTTATTTGTACTTCCTTTACTAGCTCCGGTGTAAGATTAGTATGTTTATTTGAGCTTTCTCTTGCTTCTTGAGGTAGACCTGTATTGCTATAAACTTCTCTCTTAGAACCACTTTTGCTGAGTCCCAAGGATCTTAGACCATTGTATGTGTGTTTATTTGCATTTCTCTCCATGCATTTTTAAATTTTCTTCATTTCTTCTTTGTTGACCATTCATTGTTTAGTAGCATGCTGTTTAGCCTCAATGTATTTGTTCTTCCACATTTTTTCTTGTGATTGATTTCTACTTTCACACTATTGTGGTCAAAAAGGATGCATGATATAATTTCAGCCTTTTTGAATTTTTTCAGACTTGTTTTGTGGCCTAACTTGTGATCTATTCCGGATAATGTTTCACGTACATTTCACCACTAAACCAGCCTTACAAGAAACTTAAAAGGGAAATTGGTGGGGAAAAAAGGCCATAATCAGGAATAAGAACATTGTGAAAGGAAAGAATTTCACAGGTAAATGAAAACATATAATAAAAGTAGTAGATTAATCATTTATAAAACCAGTATGGAGGTTAAAGCACAAAAACAGAAAAATCAATTATATCTACAAAAATAAGTCAAACGAGTCACAAAATAAAAGGCTGTAAAGTAAGACATCATATACCTAAAACGTGGGTGTCAGAAGTAAAAACTTAGTGCCTTTAGAATGGGTTCAAGCTTCAGCTTGATACAGACTACTTAATATAGACTACTACATGCATAAGATACTATATATGAACCTAACGGCAGCCACAAATCCAAAGCCTGTAATACATAAAAAAATAAAAAGGAATCCAAGCATAACATTCAAGAAGGCTATCAAACCACAAGGGAAGAGAAGAATCAAGTATGTTAAGTTTCAGATAAAAATCACAGAACTTTTATATTAATTTTGTTAGACAAAATATGTGGTGGTGTTTTTGTTTGTTTGCTTAAAACAGCAAATCCTGTAAGCCCCATAAGATTATCTTATCGGTTTATGCATTGGTTGTTTCATGTTTAATACAAACTTTGGATGACTAGAAATACTCCACTAAGCAAACAAACAGTAATTACTCCTTCATAATTACTGTGCAACTTTATCGCCATGCATTGTTATAATTATATTTTAAATACTCCCCATTTTCATGATAGACCATAATGTCTTCTAGCACATTACAATCTG